>NC_084747.1:5420667-5440667 GCF_033978785.1 Entelurus aequoreus
ATATGTATATGTGTATATATGTATATATGTATATATATATATATATATATATATATATATATATATATATATATACATATATATATATATATATATATATATATATATATATATATATATATATATATGTATATATATATATATATATATATATATATATATATATATATATATATGTATATATATATATATATATATATATATATATATATATATATATGTATATATATATATATGTGTATATATGTGTATATATGTATATATATATGTGTATATATGTATGTATGTATATATATAGATATATGTATGTATATATATGTGTATATATATGTAAATATATATATATATATATAAATATATATGTTTATATATGTATATATATAGATATATATGTATGTATATGCATACATTTGTGTATATATATAGATATATATGTATGTATATGCATACATTTGTGTATATATGTATATATATGTATACATATATATTTATATATATATATATATGTGCATATATATACATATATGTCTATATATGTATATATGTATATGTGTATATGTATATACATATACATATATATATATATATATATATATATATATATATATATATATATATATATATATATATATATATATATATATATATATATATATATATATATATATATATATATACATACATATATATATATATATATACATATATATAGTTTTTTGGATTAAAAAACAACAAAACAAGACAAAGGATTAAAAAACACATATTTAAATAACCTTGTAGCAAGGTGGGACAGTAACAATGCTAACAAAAGTGATCGTAAAAGTACAACGCTGCTCACTAACAGCAAATATCAAATAATAATGGTGCTCACAGTGCTTGTACCGCCGCACTGAGGGCTGACCAAATGGAGCATTTTATATCTTTATTTGTCGGAGGGTCCATGGGAAGAACACAAAGAAGAAGCTGGAGGGAGAAGTGAAGTGATGATGATGATGGGGGGTTGTCATAGAGAGGATAAAGGAAGATGCCCCGTGTGCCTCCCCCCTCCCCTCCCCACTAGCCCCTCCCTCCTTTGACGTCATTGGCCGAGACGCACAAAATAAGCGGCTCGCCGCTGAGCTCCTCGTTTCATTGTCACTCGTGCGCCCTGACGCCGTCAGACGCCACGCGAGGGCTCTCACTCTTCTCCCGAAACCGCTCGCCTCTCAGGACGGATCTCCTCCACCGGCAGCGCTTATTCATTCAAACTCTCTAAGCAGCAGATGTGAAAGGGAAACCCAATCCCACCCCCCGACCCCCGCCAGGACCCCCTTTTTTTCTACCGCCACCCTCATCCGGGAGAACAATACCTCCACTTGGGAGAGGGTGGGCTTTTTGTCCCACTGACCCACAGTCTGGCTTCAGTACTTGGTCAGCTCCTCGGTCACGTTCCCATGCCCGTTTGGACGCTCTCCCCGGGATCCCCGCCATGATGCAAACGGAGACTTCGGTCCAGCTCGGCGCCTCGCTGACCCTGGAGACGGCGGAGAGCGCCGCCACCCTGCATCAGAAGCAGCTCTTTGAGAAGTTCTGGAAGGGGACCTTCAAGGCGGTGGCCATGCCCAGGCCGGAGAGCGTCATCGTGGCCAGCATCATCGCCTGCACCAGGCTGACCCGGTGAGTACGCCGCCGCAAACTTCTTCCTGCTCGGGTCACGCTTGTGGTGGTGGTCGGTCTGGAGGAACTAAGTCAGGAATCTTGGGGCTATAAATTGTGTTCGGTGTTTGATGAAACACAAGCTACTATCAATGGAACACTAAATTGTCACAAAATCGTTGTGACACAAACATTTATTTAATGTTTACTAAATTGTACGTTAGCATCAACATTTTAAAGCTGAAATTCGTTACGATTGAAGACTTTTTCAGATGCTTGTAGTCAACATAAACGTGTGTTAAGTGTGTTAATTGTCTACCAGCTCACGTACGTTAGCTTTGTTGAAGTCTTATATTTACAATGTAAATGTAAGACATGTAAATCATGGATGAAGTGTTGGCTGTCCAGAGTCGGGACCCGGGGTGGACCGCTCGCCTGTGCATGGGTTGGGGACATCTCTGTGCTGCTGACCTGTCTCCACTCGGAATGGTCTGCGGCTGGCCCCACTATGGACTGGACTCTCACTATTATGTTAGATCCACTATGGACTGGACTCTCACTATTATGTTAGATCCACTATGGACTGGACTCTCACTATTATGTTAGATCCACTATGGACTGGACCCTCACTATTATGTTAGATCCACTATGGACTGGACTCTCACTATTATGTTAGATCCACTATGGACTGGACTCTCACACTATTATGTTAGATCCACTATGGACTGGACTCTCACTATTATGTTAGATCCACTATGGACTGGACTCTCACACTATTATGTTAGATCCACTATGGACTGGACTCTCACTATTATGTTAGATCCACTATGGACTGGACTCTCACACTATTATGTTAGATCCACTATGGACTGGACTCTCACTATTATGTTAGATCCACTATGGACTGGACTCTCACACTATTATGTTAGATCCACTATGGACTGGACTCTCACTATTATGTTAGATCCACTATGGACTGGACTCTCACTATTATGTTAGATCCACTATGGACTGGACTCTCACTATTATGTTACATCCACTATGGACTGGACTCTCACAATATTATGCTAGATCCACTATGAACTGGACTCTCACACTATTATGTTAGATCCACTATGGACTGGACTCTCACTATTATGTTAGATCCACTATGGACTGGACTCTCACAAGCCCTTTGAGACTTTTGTGATTTAGGGCTATATAAATAAACATTGATTGATTGATTGAATATTATGTTAGATCCACTATGGACTGGACAATTTTATGTTAGATCCACTATGGACTGGACTCTCACTATTATGTTAGATCCACTATGGACTGGACTCTCACTATTATGTTACATCCACTATGGACTGGACTCTCACAATATTATGCTAGATCCACTATGAACTGGACTCTCACACTATTATGTTAGATCCACTATGGACTGGACTCTCACTATTATGTTAGATCCACTATGGACTGGACTCTCACAAGCCCTTTGAGACTTTTGTGATTTAGGGCTATATAAATAAACATTGATTGATTGATTGAATATTATGTTAGATCCACTATGGACTGGACTCTCACTATTATGTTAGATCCACTATGGACTGGACTCTCACTATTATGTTACATCCACTATGGACTGGACTCTCACAATATTATGCTAGATCCACTATGAACTGGACTCTCACACTATTATGTTAGATCCACTATGGACTGGACTCTCACACTATTATGTTAGATCCACTATGGACTGGACTCTCACACTATTATGTTAGATCCACTATGGACTGGACTCTCACAATATAATGTTAGATCCACTATGGACTGGACTCTCACTATTATGTTAGATCTACTATGGACTGGACTCTCACAATATTATGTTAAATCCACTATGGACTGGACTCTCACAATATTATGTTAGATCCACTATGGACTGGACTCTCACACTATTATGTTAGATCCACTATGGACTAGACTCTCACTATTATGTTAGATCCACTATGGACTGGACTCTCACTATTATGTTAGATCCACTATGGACTGGACTCTCACTATTATATTAGATCCACTATGGACTGGACTCTCACAATATTATGTTAGATCCACTATGGACTGGACTTTCACTATTATGTTAGATCCACTATGAACTGGACTTTCACAATATTATGCTAGACCCACTCGACCTCCATTGCATCCGGTCTCCCCTAGAGGGGGGTGTCACCCACGTCTGCGGTCCTCTCCAAGGTTTCTCATAGTCATTGACATCCCACTGGGTTGTGAGTTTTTCCTTGCCTTTATGTGGGCTCTGAACCGAGGATGTCGTTGTGGCTTGTGCAGCCCTTTGAGATACTCGGGATTTAGGGCTATATAAATAAACATCGATTGATTGATTGACAATGTCCTTCAGCTCTATGAAAACACACACCGTATTTTCCGGACCATAGGGCGCACCGGATAATAAGGCGCACCGCCGATAAATGGTCTATTTTCGTTCTTTTTCCATATATAAAGCGCACCGGATTATAGGGCGCATTAAAGGAGTCATATTATTATAATTTTTTCTCTAAATGTCCAAAGGTATAGATGTGTGTGTCCAAGTTAAAGGAACTGTCTTCTTCTAATGGGTAACGTTTGCTGTGGTCTGGAACAATATGCCTATATGACATACAGATCATGTGTCATGAAACATGAAAAAAATAAACTAAATACTCAGAGGACATAAGTAAAGGAAATTAAATGAGCTCATATATATCTACAAACGAGGCACAATGATGCAATATGTACATACAGCTAGCCTAAATAGCATGTTAGCATCGACTAGCTTGCAGTCATGCAGTGACCAAATATGCCTGATTAGCACTCCAACAAGTCAATAACATCAACAAAGTCCACCTTTGTGCATTCACGCACAGCATAAAACGTTTGGTGGGCAAAATGAGACAAAGAGGGAGTGGCATGAAACACGTCTTTCTGTGGCAGCGTCGGAGAAAGTTGTACATGTAAACAAACTGTTGAGTCACAGTCCATACAACGGTGGGTTCACGGGCCGCCGAAATTAGTAGGACAAAACGGCGCTCGCCATATACTCTCATCAGTGAAGCATAAACACAAACATATTAAACTGTGGTAGTTCTAACAATTAGGAAGGTTTTGTGTCGTGTTTGTCCTCCTACACAAACCATATTACAACAGAAATTATATTTTTTAACCCCATTTTTTCCATTTCCATACATTTTTGAAAAGCTCAAAGGAGCCACCAGGGCGCCGCTAAAGAGCCGCGGGTTGCTGACCACCTGGGTGTTGTAAATTGTCTTCGATGTTTACCCACACTCAAACTTCAGGAAAACTTGTATGCTTGGTAAGCTTCTTCGTTGAAGCCTCTGAATAGTCTTCATTGTTTACCAAATCATGAATGTTAGGACCATAGGGCGCACCGGATTATAAGGCGCACCTGCCGATGAATGGTCTATTTTCGATCTTTTTTATATATATAAGGCGCACCGGATTATAGGACGCATTAAAGGAGTCATATTATTATTATTTTTTTTTCTAAATGTAAAAGACTTCCTTGTGGTCACATAACATGTAATGATGGTTCTTTGGTCAAAATGTTGCATAGATGATGTTTTACAGATCATCTTCAAGCCGCTTTCTGACAGTCGCTTCCGGATGCACCGTTTTGTGGGCGGGTCTTATTTACGTGGCCTCACCTTCGGCAGCGTCTTCTCCCCGTCATCTTTGTTGTAGCGGTGTAGCGTGCAAGGACGGGAGTGGAAGAAGTGTCAAAAGATGGAGCTAACTGTTTTAATGACATTCACACTTTACTTCAATCCGGAAACAACAACAACGCCCGTGAAAAATCGTCCGACCGGAACTCTCTAATAACTAAAGTTCCTTGGGTGAATAATGTGAACTCACTACACCGGTATGTTTTAGCGCTTTCATGGCGAGTTCACTGACAGATATAAGTAAGAACTTTACACTACTTTATATTAGAAATGGCAACAGTGGAGGATGAATGTCTCATAACAAGAAGATAGAGAAAAAGAAGAAGCTTATCGTCTATGGCAGTCTTTTTCAACCACTGTGCCGCGGCCGTGAGATACAGTCTGGTGTGCCGTGGGAGATTATCTGATTTCACCTAAGTGGTTAAAAATATTTTTTGCAAACCAGTAATTAAAGTCTGCAAATGATGCTACGGTGTGTCTCTCTGACTTTTTGTCCTATGGATGAACGACCTGGTCTAAGCTAGCATACGATCGTCCAAACTGTCTGGCTACTTGCGTCGTGACTTTATGTCCACGACGTCGCGTTTCGACTCGGTCATTGACCCGACGCGCCATAGTCGGACTCGCCTGGCTGACCTTTGAACGATGTTGTGGCACCCTTCGTCAGCTTCCTCTCACGCGCAATCAGACGAGTTAATGAGGATTAGGACGGCCCATTTCATTTGAAGTGTCAGCAGGCAGCAGGGACGCTGAAGCACATAATGGGCCTTTAATGGCGGCGGGACGTGGGTATGGAACCTAACCGCCGCCAGAAACAACCAAAACTGAGCCGTATTCTCTTTGTAAAAGTGGAAGCCTTTTATATGGGTCTCACTCATCAGTCCCCATAAGGTCACCGTGTTCTTCTTATTACTAAAAAGTGCCCTTTTAGGTCATCAATGATCTACTTGGTTTACCACTTTTGTTGACAAAAGGGGTCATTTTTATGAAAATGTGCTCCCTTTCTGTGGACCTGGGTTGTAGTACAGATAATTTACATTTGACCCGAAACCAGTACCTGTGCGGTTCGTTCTCCCAGGATGCAAACGGACGACTCTGGACAGGACGTGCAGGTAGGAACATGAAAATAACGCAAAGTACCAAAAAACTGAAAACAAGCAAAAGGAATAATGTGCTGATCGCACTCGAAACTAAGCTACCACTTAGCATGGACTGGAAGACAAGCAAACGTACGTGAAGAGAGCATGAAGCAAACACTTAGCATAAACTGTGGCATGAAACAAACAAGACTTACCAGTAGGTTGCGTGAAGACGTGAAGGACGCCAGGCCGACTGACTGGCAAAGGCAGGCTTAAATAATGCCTGTGATTAGTGCTCGGGTAGCAGGTGAGCGGGCGAACACTAATCAGAGACAGGTGAACACAATGAGCAACCATGGCAACCAAAACAAACTCCGAGGGTGTCACAAACAGGAACTAGAGGAGTCCAAAACTAACAGAAAATACAAAAACATGATCCGGACCACGGATCATGACAGTACCAAATCAATACTTACTCCTTCATTCCGCAGTTCGATTCAAGAACTCCTTCATTCCGCACTACATCCAGCTATTGATGCTATTTGTCTATTACCTGACCGCTTCTATGTTAGCTACCTCTTTTTGTTTGTAATGTTTATTTTCTGCTGGATCTACTGATGTCGGATGAAACAAAAATGGAGCTGTTTGGCCACAATACCCAGCAATATGTTTGGAGGAGAAAAGGTGAGGCCTTTAATCCCAGGAACACCACGCCTACCATCAATCATGGTGGTGGTAGGCAAACAGAAGAATGTAAACACAAATACTCACAAAAAACAATGTCATTTAAGAAAAATCATACCTTATCGCTCACAAAAGTCACCAGTAATTATGCAAGAGCCCCCAGGAGGGCACGGACCTTGGTTCACTGAATGAGTGAGTGAGGTTCACCAATGTACACACTGGTGTAACCTACCTGGTCCAGCCCCTGCATTTGTTCCGGCCGGGACTCGAACCTCGTTGCAAGCGTGCTAGTCGGCGAGCTAAAAGCCTGAGCACGAGCTCTCAAGGTGTTGGGGATTGAGGTTTGTTGACCTCCACGCTGGCACAACCGCACTGGCTGGCCTCATTTCTAGTTGTTGCTTATGTTTTTTTCATCTAATGGTATCTCCATTTGGGTTGGGCAGCACGGTGGGAGAGGGGTTAGTGCGTCTGCCTCACAATACGAAGGTCCTGGGTTCGATCCCCTGCGCTCGGGATCTTTCTGTGTGGAGTTTGCATGTTCTCCCCGTGACTGCGTGGGTTCCCTCCGGGTACTCCGGCTTCCTCCCACCCCCAAAGACATGCACCTGGGGATAGGCCCCTCCCACCTCCAAAGACATGCACCTGGGGATAGGCCCCTCCCACCTCCAAAGACATGCACCTGGGGATAGGCCCCTCCCACCTCCAAAGACATGCACCTGGGGATAGGTTGATTGGCAACGCTAAATGGTCCCTGGTGTGTGAATGTTGTCTGTCTATCTGTGTTGGCCCTGTGATGAGGTGGCGACTTGTCCAGGGTGTACCCTGCCTTCCGCCCGATTGTAGCTGAGATAGGCTCCAGCACCCCCTGCAACCCCGAAAGGGATAAGCGGTAGAAAATGGATGGATACATGGATCATACTTGCCAACCCTCCCGTTTTTAGCGGGGAGACTCCCGGTATTCAGCGCCTCTCCCGACAACCTCCCGGCAGAAATGTTCTCCCGACAAACTCCCGGTATTCAGCCGGAGCTGGAGGCCACGCCCCCTCCAGCTCAATGCGGACCTGAGTGGGGACAGCCTGTTCTCACGTCCGCTTTCCCACTATATAAACAGCTTGCCTGCCCAATGACGTCATAACTGTAGAATGATCGAGGGCGAGTTCTTGGTTTCTTATGTGGGTTTATTGTTAGGCAGTTTCATTAACGTCCTCCCAGCGCGGTAACAACACACAACAACAGCAGTCACGCTTAGTCTACCGTAAAGCAGTTCGTCTGCCGTAAACAGCAATGTTGTGACACTCTTAAACAGGACAATACTGCCCTCTACTGGATAGCCTCCAGAACACTGAAATTCAAGTATTTATTTTATTTATATGTATAATAAAATAAATATATATATATATATATAGCTAGAATTCACTGAAAGTCAAGTATTTCATACATATATATATATATATATATATATATATATATATATATATATATATATATATATATATATATATATATATATATATATATATATATATATATATATATATATATATATATATATATATATGAAATACTTGAGTTGGTGAATTCTAGCTTAAATATATTCCCCTCTTAACCACGCCCCCAACCACGCCCCCACCCCCCAACCCCCACCTCCCGGTATCGGACGTCTCAAGGTTGGCAAGTATGACATGGATGCTTTTGGGTTGTAACCCATGCGTTGAGGGTCATGGTCACCCACCCACTGAGAGATCTGGTTTCCAATTGCATATCCAGGTGTGTTAGTCGGATTAAGGTGTTTCCATGGGTTGTAGGATGCTTATCAAGAGCCGATATATGTGCAAACCAATTTGTTGCATGGACTGTGATACCCCCGGAAAACTGGGTAGGAGGCACAGCAGCTGTCTCCTCGGCTTTCGACAACCCTCCAGTGGTCCTCGCCGGCCCGCAGAAGGTTTGACAGTGATGCTGATGGCGAGCGGAGAGCGCCGCCAACTAATTTGCCGCGGAAGGCGAGGACTTTTTCAGGGGGGGTGATACAGATTCCGAATAATGAGGGGAAACTCCGTAAATAAACACCAAGACTTGTAAGGATTCAGCTTTTTCCCCGCGTACTCTGGCCTGGATTGGACCATCAGGACACGTCGCCTCAGGCCTCCTCTCCTTGTGGAAACATCATTATTCACCCAGGAGGGCTGCAGGGGGAGGGGGCGGGGGAGGGCGGGAGGGGACGGTTGTCACACCGACATAATAGAGGGGATGAAAGAAGACGTTTCACTTCTCCTGCTGGAGAGTATCTAAAGTTTTCTTTGTGTGTGTGTTTGTTTGACGGTCTCATCTGTGGCAGATGGCGTCCACAAAAGAGTGCGCGTTGTGTGTCTCAGGCCTGCCCGTTTAACAATAAAGAGAGTAAAACGCCTTGGAGGTGTTTGTGCAGTGACATCACCGTTGGGATTATTCTTCCACCAAGTGGCCAAAACGAGGCAAAATGATATTTATGCCAGCCTTACTCTCGCAGTCTGCTCAGGTACTTTGGCTGAAAATTGCTTAGTTTCATCACCCACTTGTGGTCGCGGAGGGGGGGGCTAACACCGCACTGTCCAACGTAATAGACGCCATATATTACATACCACAGCGGGACATTAAGGAGAGGAGCAGGGGGACACAAACGTCAGCGACAGGAGCTAGCCTAGTTGTGCTAATGCTAACATAACACTGCTGTTTCAACTTCACGCTGGGTTAGCCCATACTTGTCAACCCTCCCGTTTTTAGCGGGAGAATCCCGGTATTCAGCGCCTCTCCCGACAACCTCCCGGCAGAGATTTTCTCCCGACAAACTCCCGGTATTCAGCCGGAGCCGGAGGCCACGCCCCCTCCAGCTCAATGCGGACCTGAGACTGAGTGGGGACAGCCTGTTCTCACGTCCGCTTTCCCACAATATGAACAGCTCGCCCGCCCAATGACGTCATAGCATCTAGGGCTTTTAGAGAGTAGAGTGCACAACTGCGCGCACAACAAGGAGACGAAGCAGAAGAACGAGGAAGTTACAGACACGGCGACGCCGTCGACGAGCAAGATGAAGAAATACGCTTGCGAGTTCCAAAACGAATGGCAACAAGAATTTCAGTTCATCCAGGACAGTTCGAAGGGGAAGGGGTATGTTGCCTGTACATTTTGTAGAACAGACTTCTCCATTGAACACGGTGGCGGAAATGATATACTCATCATGAACGGAGAAGTTAAACAGGACAATACTGCCATCTAATGGATAGCCACCGGAACACTGAAATTCAAGTATTTCTTTTATTTATATGTAAATAAAATAAATATTTTATTTAACCCCTAGTCAGGTACTAGGGGTTAACCTCCTAGTGCCCCAAGACTGCGCGTGCACGGCTTGGAGCGCGTGTATAAAAAATGGCGGCGGCTGCGATGACCCGCCTATCGATTTGGAGAGATGTGGCGCGCTCCGCCGCTAACTTGTGAAACGACGTCGAGCCGCCGTGATGGATGGCGGCGACCGTGCCCGTTAATGGAGAGCTCAAAAATAATCTCTCTCTTTCCTCTCCCTTAATAAGATGTTGGAGGGCAGCAGACGCCTTCTCTGTATTTAAGAGTCCACTTCCTGTAATATAATATCGTGTTGGCGTGCCCTCAATCCTCCAAAGGTTGCATTGTTGATGCTCTACTCGCATGTTTGTGCACTCTCAATTATTAATATTATTATTGTCAGTGTTACTTGTGTGGAAGTAGGCATTCAGAACATTCACTTTTGGAAATGCTCTAGCTCGATGCTAATTTACATTAGATATGCCATCGGCATGCTGCCGATTAGCATTAGCAGTTTTACATGGCGATTTCAACACCTCCAAATGTTGTCATGGAAACTACAACCGGTTTGCACGTTACAATTAAACAGCTGGTGTGTAAGAAGTACAATACCTACTGTATCAACACTTTGTAGGGCTCAACAAAAGAAGTAGGAATTCAGAACAGTCACTTTTCAAAAATGCTCTAGCTCGATGCTAATTTACATTAGATATGCCAAGCGGTAGAAAAATGGATGGATTGATGGATGCCAAGGTCATGCTACCGACTAGCATTAGCAGTTTTACATGGCGATTTCAACACCTCCAAATGTTGTCATGGAAACTACAACCGGTTTGCTCGTTACAATTAAACAGCTGGTGTGTAAGAAGTGCAATACCTACAGTATCAACACTTTGTAGGACTCAACAAAAGAAGTAGGAATTCAGAACAGTCACTTTTCAAAGATGCTCTAGCTCGATGCTAATTTACATTAGATATGCCATCGGCATGCTACCGATTAGCATTAGCAGTTTTACATGGCGATTTCAACACTTCCAAATGTTGTCATGGAAACTACAACCGGTTTGCACGTTACAATTAAACAGCTGGTGTGTAAGAAGTACAATACCTACTGTATCAACACTTTGTAGGGCTCAACAAAAGAAGCAGGAATTCAGAACAGTCACTTTTCAAAAATGCTCTAGCTCGATGCTAATTTACATTAGATATGCCAAGTGGTAGAAAAATGGATGGATTGATGGATGCCAAGGTCATGCTACCGACTAGCATTAGCAGTTTTACATGGCGATTTCAGCACCTCCAAATGTTGTCATGGAAACTACAACCGGTTTGCTCGTTACAATTAAACAGCTGGTGTGTAAGAAGTACAATACCTACTGTATCAACACTTTGTAGGGCTCAACAAAAGAAGTAGGAATACAGAACAGTCACTTTTCAAAAATGCTCTAGCTCGATGCTAATTTACATTAGATATTATTATTATAGAGGTTTATTTGAAATAGGGACAGATACAAAAACATAGACATCTGAACAGTTATCCGATGCATGCATCACAGTGTTTGTAGCCAAATAGCTAATGCCATCGGCATGCTGCCGATTAGCATTAGCAGTTTTACATGGCGATTTCAACACTTCCAAATGTTGTCATGGAAACTACAACCAGTTTGCACGTTACAATTAAACAGCTGGTGTGTAAGAAGTACAATACCTACTGTATCAACACGTTGTAGGGCTCAACAAAAAAAGTAGGAATTCAGAACAGACACTTTTCAAAAATGCTCTAGCTCGATGCTAATTTACATTAGATATGCCAAGCGGTAGAAAAATGGATGGATTGATGGATGCCAAGGTCATGCTACCGACTAGCATTAGCAGTTTTACATGGCGATTTCAACACCTCCAAATGTTGTCATGGAAACTGCAACCAGTTTGCACGTTACAATTAAACAGCTGGTGTGTAAGAAGTACAATACCTACTGTATCAACACTTTGTAGGGCTCAACAAAAGAAGTAGGAATTCACTTTTCAAAAATGCTCTAGCTCGGTGCTAATTTACATTAGATATGCCATCGGCATGCTGCCGATTAGCATTAGCAGTTTTACATGGCGATTTCAACACCTCCAAATGTTGTCATGGAAACTACAACCAGTTTGAACGTTACAATTAAACAGCTGGTGTAAGAAGTACAATACCTACTGTATCAACACTTTGTAGGGCTCAACAAAAGACAAGGCTGGCAATTTCAACTTAATGTTAGAGACTACTTTCTGGCTAGCCTGCTCAGTGGCCTTGTGAGCCTGCTCAGTGGGTTGGAATTGGGGGTTAAATCACCAAAATGATTCTCGAGCGTGGCTACCGCTGCTGCTCACTGCTCCCCTCACCTCCCAGGAGGTGGAACAAGGGGTCACATGCAGAGGGTAATTTCACCACACCTAGTGTGTGTGTGTGACTATCAGTGGTATTTTAACTTTAACTAAGGCCTATACTAAACCTAAAGACTACAGCCATCTAACAATTTGGAATTCTCGTACTGTACTGTACTATATCATATAGTAGACTATATAATATAGTACAGTACAGTACATGCAAATGAGACACAGAAGTGTCAGAAAGCAACTGGATTAGCACAGCAATAAATGTTAAATAAAAAAACATTTAAAAAAAACAACAACATTTATGAAAACATTTGAACACACACACAAAACTACTGGTAATTGGTAGCGTTGAGCAGCTGTTTCCATTCGCAGATACCACAAATCGGTACCGTATCGATCCAAATGTGAAACCCTTGACGCAAGTGCTTCAATTAACGCTATTCAATTAGCTCCTATACTTGCCAGGTGGTACACAAAAAGAAAACTACAACCAGGGTTTAAAATAGTTTGCTTAAAACTGTGGCTGTAGGCAACTTCCTGGTGCTGTTTTTCAATTGACGCCACAAGACAGCAGTGGCTAAAATCTTGGTTTTAAACGCTCTTTATTACAACATTAGTTATGTTGCTCATACTGTATGACGGCAAATGAGAGCCACTGCTTGTCCACTTTCTCATGCACTCTAAATCATTATCAAAGATCACGCAAATAGGCTGTCATTATTTTCAATCATCACCTGCTTTCAATGAACTCTACTAATAATAGTTGCTAAATCATTTCAATAGATTCATTTTTTGTCTTATAGAAAGTGTAGTCCAACGGGTAAAGGAGACTATTTTAAAATGAGCGGTCGCCCTAAGAGGCGTATTTCATCCATGAGGAGACTGAGGGCAGCTGCAGCAAGGCATTGATTGATTAATTGAGACTTTTATTAGTAGATTGCACAGTACAGTACATATTCCGTACAATTGACCACTAAATGCACTGCAAAAACTGAAATCTAAGTAAGATGAAACATCCCAAATAAGGGTGATACTTGCTTATTTTCTGTCTGATAAGATAATTCTTCTCACTAAGCAGATTTTATGTGAGAATGTTTTACTTGTTTTAAGGGTTTTGGTCCTACATGATCTCAGTTGCTGAGATTTGATGACCTATATTGAGTAAAACATGCTTGAAACTAGAATATCAACTGTTGCAAAGCTGTGTCATCAACACTCACAAGTATAAAACTGCTTTTTTAAAGTCATCATTTCTTATTTCAAGCATGAAAAAAGAAATCATGATGTCGAGCGCATATCATTATGTCAAGATAATGGCACTAGCATTTAACTAATTTAAGAATATTTTTCAACATATTGAGCAAAAAGGTCTTGATTTTTTTCAACTGAGAAAAGTGCACTTGTTATTAGTGAGAATATACTTATTTTAAGGTATTTTTGGGTTCATTGATAATAATTTTACTTGTTTTGGAAAGTCTTGACATGCCAAATTTTCTTGTTCTATTGGCAGATAATTTTGCTTAGTTCGAATAAAATGCCCCTCATTTTTATATTTTTTGTTCTTGTTTTTGAACACTGACTTTTTGCAGTGTGGTAACACCCGAATAAGTTTTTCAACTTGTTTAAGTTAATCAATTCATGGTAACATGAATTAAAATGAAGCTATAAATTCTTACTTAAAAAAAACAAAAAAAACACACACAAAAATAACATTTCCGAGTCGAGCTTGAGTAAAATTGAGCAAGCAGAAGCCGCTTGAATCAATCATCAGGACACATTTGACCTTTAATTTGTTCTGTGATGCCTTTTATTTTGAAATATTAGCCCAAAACAAACGTGGCGCGGCCAAAAGTAAATGGAGGCCATTTGTCTCCATGACGAAATATTGATTTCTTGTTTTTAAAAAAAAAAAACTTTGTCTCTGTAAATGTATCATCTCCTTTTATGCGCTGATGCTTTGGAATAAAAATAAAAAAAAGTGCCACGCGGTAATGATGGCGAGATAACATCGCGAGTCAAACGCGCTACAGTTGAGTGGCTCGCGCACGTGTATGGATTCATGCGGAGAGTTTGGCTCAATTCATTCTCCTGAGCATTTCTTTCTGGGAGATGAAAGCCGAGTTAAACATTTCCTTTTTCCACGCCGTGCAGCATCTAGCAGGGAACCTTTCATGGACAGGAAGTACTACGGCGATGTGAGTCAAGTTCGTGTAAAAGAGAATAAAGGTCTGATCTACTAAAGTTGTCACGTTGTGTAAATGGTAAATAAAAACAAAATACAATGATTAGCAAATCCTTTCCCACTTCTATTCAATTGTATAGACTGCAAAGACAAGATATTTAACGTTCCAACTGGAAAATGTGTTATTTTTTGCAAATGTTAGCTCATTTGGAATTTGATGCCGGCAACATGTTTCAAAAAAGCTGGCACAAGTGGCAAAAAAGAGTGAGAACGTTGAGGAATGCAGAGTGGGTTTTAAGAATAGACTAAGAGGAGAAGTATTGCGGAAAGAGATGATTCTAGATTGTACCTAATGTCATGACTGTTTTTATTGACTATTTTATTGATTATGGGACAAGCAGTAGAAAATGGTGGATGGAACTTTTTTCGTCACTTACTGTTTGTCTTTGGTACACTAATGTATATATTTTAGGCCATTGGTTCTTTGTTTTATTTTTTTTTGGCAAAAATATATATATATATATATTTTTATATTGCTCTTTTTATCTTTGGTATGAACAATATTATGTAAACTCGAAGTTATTATTATTTTTTTGGTTCTTTGTTGTTGCTATTTTTGTATTACAACATTTTATTATTTGATCATGTTGTACTGCATTTTAATCTTTTGTTTTGTGATTGTGTGATGTTTTTTGCCTGGACCCCAGGAAGAATAGTCTCCACTGCGGTGTAGACTAATGGGGATCCTTAATAAACTCAATAAACTAAATAAATCAATTTGGAACATCCCACAGGTGAACAGGCTAATTGGTGAACAGGTGGGTGCCATGATTGGGTATAAAAGCAGCTTCCATGAAATGCTCAGTCATTCACAAACAAGGACGGGGCGAGGGTCACCACTTTGTCAACAAATGCCTGAGCAAATTGTCGAACAGTTTAAGAACAACATTTCTATTGCAAGGAATTTAGGGATTTCACCATCTACGCTCCGTGATGTCATCAAAAGGTTCAGAGAATCTGGAGAAATCACTGCAGGTAAGCCATGGTATTACGGACCTTGGATCCCTCAGGCGGTACTGCATCAAAAAGCCACATCAGTGTGTAAAGGATATCACCACAAGGGCTCAGGAACACTTCAGAAAACCACTGTCAGTAACTACAGTGTGTCGCTACATCTGTAAGTGCAAGTTAAAACTCTGCTATGCAAAGCGAAAGCCATTTATCAACAACACCCAGAGCTTCGCTGGGCCCCGAGCTCATCCAAGATGGACTGATGCAAAGTGGAAAAGTGTATTTATATGTATGCAGAATATTTGCAAATTATTAGACCGCCCACAACAGTAGATGATGCAAATGTTAGCATTTAGCAGTCGCACTGTGATTTATCAAGACTGAAATTGTTTTTGCGGCCTCTGTTTTGCATCTATATTTAGAACTCCACCTACTCAGTGAAGTGAAGTGAATTACATTTTATATAGCGCTTTTTCTCAAGTGACTCAAAGCGCTTTACATAGTAAAACCCAATATCTAAGTGACATTTAAACCAGTGTGGGTGGCACTGGGAGCAGGTGGGTAAAGTGTCTTGCCCAAGGACACAACGGCAGTGACTAGGATGGCGGAAGCGGGGATCGAACCTGGAACCCTCAAGTTGCTGGCACGGCCACTCTACCAACCGAGCTATACCGTGGTTAGAGTGTGAGATCGGTAGGTTGTGAGTTCAAATCCCGGCCGAGTCATACCAAAGACTATAAAAATGGGACCCATTACCTCCCTGCTTGGCACTCTTCATCAAGGGTTGGAATTAGGGGGTTGAATCACCAAAAATTCTTACCGGGCGCGGCCACAGCTGCTGCTCACTGCTCCCCTCACCTCCTAGGGGGTGAACATGGGGATGGGTCGAATGCGGAGGACAAATTTCACCACACCTAGTGTGTGTGTGACAATCTTTGCTACTTTAACTTTAATGTGCAAACTGGCACATCCATCCATCCATTTTCTACCGCTTGTCCCTTTCGGGTCGCGGGGGGGTGCTGGAGCCTATCTTAGCTACAATCGGGCGGAAGGCGGAGTACACCCTGGGAATGACGTTAAAGTGCATCCGGCAGTGGAGGCTCCTCTATGGGTTCTTGGAGCACTAGGAGGTTAACCCCTTTACTACTGCCCCCTAGCCAGGGATACGGCGGAGCAGGCGGAAGACGGTCGATTTAAGAACTACCACAACGGCTGCGATGGCGGAAGAAGGCTGCAGCAGAAAAGGGTCCCCAGTCGTCTTGGACTCCATGCCACTGGACCCTGACCCTGTTCTGTCAAGGATGGTGTGGTGACTGTCTGTGCACCAGTCTCCCCACGTTAAACTAAGTCACGCACAGGCATCCTCCATAAAGGGATACACCCCTACCAGGAGGGTCGTCATACTCGTCCGAGTGACCGCCGATGACACCCTGGACAAGTCGCCACCCCATCGCAGGGCCAACACAGATTGTGGGATTGTGGGATCTGAGCCGAGGGATGTCGTTGTGGCTTGTGCAGCCTTTTGAGACACTCGTGATTTAGGGCTTGTGACAGTTCCCGGCTGTCGTGAAGGTTCTCAGGACCACCAAGGAAGGACATTGTCGAGCAGGTTTGAACTTTTCTTTATTCTTTCAATAAAGCTGCGTCTTCTTGCTCCGGGTCGCTTTTCAGCTCCACCTGGCTCTGCTCGCTTCGCCGTCTGCTTTTTAGCACCACGTCCTTGTCTCCGTCTGGCTCCCGGTCTCTTGCGCGCTGCGTCTGCTTCGGACTCCCCAACTCTCTCCGCCCCGTCGTTCTCGGCTGCCGCCCTTTTACACACTGAGAGGGGATTACTCAATTGTGCCCAGGTGCGCGATCCACGCACCTGATATTGTGTGTGACGCCTCGCTGCTTGCTCGCCGTCCACGCCTCCTCGCCGCCATCTTGGAGCGGGCTCCGGTGTGCCCTGCCTCGCTGTCGGACTGCCGGCCCCGCCTCTCCACAGGGCTATATAAGTAAACTTTGATTGATTGATTGACACTCACATTCACACACTTGAGCCAATTTAGTGTTGCCAATCAACCGAACCGGAACTGGCACAGCTACGCATAAACGGCGGCAATCAGTGCAGTACCCCTTCAAGTATCATAGCAGCAGATCCTCTCCCGTGCTGGAAGAGGCCATTTCTACCCTTCACGGTGGTTGCAGGATTGGAGCGGCCCGGACCGACGTCGTTTTGGCATTTCTCCCTTTCTGAGCGTTTTTATTCTCTGGGCAAGATGGAATGAAATGTGAGGACTGCACTGACTTTTGGGAGATGGTCCTCCTGTCAGCTCCGACTTCTTCCAATGGAGTGGAGAAAGGCCAAAAAACTCATTTCGATGCCACTCAGCGAGCGTCAGGTTATGTTTCTCTGCCGTCCTCTCAAAGCATAATTGATTGCTCTTGTCATTTTCAACCCTTTTTTTTTTAGTTTCTAGTCGAACCAGACGACTGTTCCAAGATTCTGTCCTGCTGCTGCTCTCATCTTCTGTTTAGCTCCCTGTAATGGATGCACGGCATCCATGTGGAACAAAAGCAAATGGACTGGGCACGAATTTCAACATCAACTTTATGAAAAAGGAAGAAAATCTTGGTTATTTTCCACATTAAAACACATTAACTGACGAGCATGAACATGTTTGGCCTGGAGAAGTCCAGAAAGGCAACCTGATTACAGTAGAACTTGCTTAAAGGCCTACTGAAAGCCACTACTACCGACCACGCAGTCTGATAGTTTATATATCAATGATGAAATCTTAACATTATAACACATGCCAATACGGCCGGGTTAACTTATAAAGTGACATTTTAAATTTGCCGCTAAACTTCCGGTTCGAAACGCCTCTGAGGATGACGTATGCGCGTGACGTAGCCCGGGGAACACGGGTATGCCTTCCACATTGAAGCCAATACGAAAAAGCTCTGTTTTCATTTCATAATTCCACAGTATTCTGGACATCTGTGTTCGTGAATCTGTTGCAATCATGTTCATTGCATTATGGAGAAGGAAGCTGAGCAAGCAAAGAAGAAAGTTGTCGGTGCGAAATGGACGTATTTTTCGAACGTAGTCAGCAACAACAGTACACAGCCGGCGCTTCTTTGTTTACATTCCCGAAAGATGCAGTCAAGATGGAAGAACTCGGATAACAGAGACTCTAACCAGGAGGACTTTTGACTTCGATACACAGACGCCTGTAGAGAACTGGGACAACACAGACTCTTACCAGGATTACTTTGATTTGGATGACAAAGACGCAGACGTGCTACTGTGAGTATGCAGCTTTGGCTTCTAAACATTTGATCGGTTGACCGTTTGTGCGCAACTTTTTTTTGCGTATGTACGTAACTTTTTTAAAATATATAAGCTTTATGAACCTTGGGTTAGGTGAACGGTCTTTTGGGCTGAGTGATTGTGTGTGTTGATCAGGTGTTTGAATTGTATTGGCGTGTTCTATGGAGCTAGGAGCTAGCATAGGAGCTAGGAGCTAGCATAACAAACACGCAGGTGTTTTTATGCAGGATTAATTTGTGGCATATTAAATATAAGCCTGGTTGTGTTGTGGCTAATAGAGTATATATATGTCTTGTGTTTATTTACTGTTGTAGTCATTCCCAGCTGAATATCAGGTCACCCCCGGCTCTCACAGCATCTTCCCTATCTGAATAGCTTCAACTCCCCACTAGTCCTTCACTTGCACTTTACTCATCCACAAATCTTTCATCCTCGCTCAAATTAATGGGGAAATTGTCGCTTTCTCGGTCCGAATCTCTCTCACTTCATGCGGCCATCATTGTAAACAATAGGGAACTTTGCGTATATGTTCAACTGACTACGTCACGCTACTTCCGGTAGGGGCAAGCCTTTTTTTTATCAGATACCAAAAGTTGCAGTCTTTATCGTCGTTGTTCTATACTAAATCCTTTCAGCAAAAATATGGCAATATCGCGAAATGATCAAGTATGACACATAGAATA
>NC_084747.1:5445667-5570667 GCF_033978785.1 Entelurus aequoreus
AGTGGATCTAACATAATGGTGAGAGTCCAGTCCATAGTGGATCCAACATAATAGCGATAGTCCAGTCCATAGTGGATCCAACATAATAGCGATAGTCCAGTCCATAGTGGATCTAGCATAAAATTGTGAGAGTCTAGTCCATAGTGGATCTAACATAATAGTGTGAGAGTCCAGTCCATAGTGGATCTAACATAATAGTGAGAGTCCAGTCCATAGTGGATCCAACATAATAGCGATAGTCCAGTCCATAGTGGATCTAACATAATAGCAAGAGTCCAGTCCATAGTGGATCTAGCAAAAAATTGTGAGAGTCTAGTCCATAGTGGATCTAACATAATAGCGAGAGCCCAGTCCATAGTGGATCCAACATAATAGCGATAGTCCAGTCCATAGTGGATCCAACATAATAGCGAGAGTCCAGTCCATAGTGGATCTAGCATAAAATTGTGAGAGTCTAGTCCATAGTGGATCTAACATAATAGTGAGAGTCCAGTCCATAGTGGATCCAACATAATAGCGATAGTCCAGTCCATAGTGGATCTAGCATAAAATTGTGAGAGTCTAGTCCATAGTGGATCTAACATAATAGTGGGAGTCCAGTCCATAATGGATCTAACATAATAGCGAGAGTCCAGTCCATAGTGGATCTAGCATAAAATTGTGAGAGTCCAGTCCATAATGGATCTAACATAATAGTGAGAGTCCAGTCCATAGTGGATCTAACATAATGGTGAGAGACCAGTCCATAGTGGATCTAGCATAATATTGTGAGCTCATTGCCCAGCGAAGCCAGCTGCATTTTGTGGGTGTTGTTGATAAATGGCTTTGGCTTTGCATAGTAGAGTTTTAACTTGCACTTACAGATGTAGTGACAAACTGCAGTTACTGACGGTGGTTTTTCTGAAGTGTTCCTGAGCTATGTGGTGATATCCTTTACACACTGATGTCGCTTTTTGATGCGGTACCGCCTGAGGGATCCAAGGTCCGTAATATCATGGCTTACGTGCAGTGATTTCTCCAGATTCTCTGAACCTTTTGATGATATTACGGAGCGTAGATGGTGAAATCCCAAAATTCCTTGCAATAGCTGGTTGAGAAATGTTGTTCTTAAACTGTTGGACAATCTGCTCACGCATTTGTTGACAAAGTGGTGACCCTCGCCCCCGTCCTTGTTTGTGAATGACTGAGCATTTCATGGAATCTACCCAATCATGGCACCCACCTGTTCCCAATTAGCCTGTTCACTTGTGGGATGTTCCAAATAAGTGTTTGATGAGCATTCCTCAACTTTCTCACTCTTTTTTGCCACTTGTGCCAGCTTTTTTTTAAACATGTTGCCTGCATCAAATTCCAAATGAGCTAATATTTGCAAAAAATAACAAAGTTTCCCAGTTGGAACGTAAAGTATCTTGTCTTTGCAGTCTATACAATTGAATAGAAGTGGGGAAGGATTTGCAAGGAGGTGGGAGGAGTCTCCTGCAGGCTGATTGACAGCTGGCCTCATTGATGGCGAGATGAAGCAGCCAAGTGAACGCCGGCGTCACTTTAACCAGGCGAGGTCATCCTGACTTGCACTTTCTCGCTCAGTCCCGCCCCGCAGCTTAAAGGCTCATCAATCCAGGTGGACGTGTGTGTAATGGTGGGTCTTTGATAGTAGGCTGCGATTGATGATGCTAGTTTGATAGTAGGCTGCAATTAATGATGCCAATTAATGATGCCAGCTTGATAGTAGGCTGCGATTGATGATGCCAATTAATGATGCTAGTTTGATAGTAGGCTGCAATTAATGATGCCAATTAATGATGCTAGTTTGATAGTAGGCTGCGATTAATGATGCCAATTAATGATGCTAGTTTGATAGTAGGCTGAAATTAATGATGCCAATTAATGATGTTAGTTTGATAGTGGGCTGCAATTAATGATGCCAATTAATGATGCTAGTTTGATAGTAGGCTGAAATTAATGATGCCAATTAATGATGCTAGTTTGATAGTAGGCTGCGATTAATGATGCCAATTAATGATGCTAGTTTGATAGTAGGCTGAAATTAATGATGCCAATTAATGATGTTAGTTTGATAGTGGGCTGCAATTAATGATGCCAATTAATGATGCTAGTTTGATAGTAGGCTGAAATTAATGATGCCAATTAATGATGCTAGTTTGATAGTAGGCTGCGATTAATGATGCCAATTAATGATGCTAGTTTGATAGTAGGCTGAAATTAATGATGCCAATTAATGATGCTAGTTTGATAGTAGGCTACAATTAATGATGCCAATTAATGATGCTAGCTTGATAGTAGGCTGCAATTAATGATGCCAATTAATGATGCCAATTAATGATGCTAGTTTGATAGTAGGCTGCAATTAATGATGCCAATTAATGATGCCAATTAATGATGCTAGCTTGATAGTAGGCTGCAATTAATGATGCCAATTAATGATGCCAGCTTGATAGTAGGCTGCAATTAATGATGCCAATTAATGATGCTAGTTTGATAGTAGGCTGCAATTAATGATGCCAATTAATGATGCTAGTTTGATAGTAGGCTGCGATTAATGATGCCAATTAATGATGCCAATTAATGATGCCAGCTTGATAGTAGGCTGCAATTGATGATGCCAATTAATGATGCTAGTTTGATAGTAGGCTGCAATTAATGATGCCAATTAATGATGCCAATTAATGATGCTAGTTTGATAGTAGGCTGCAATTAATGATGCCAATTAATGATGCCAATTAATGATGCTAGTTTGATAGTAGGCTGCAATTAATGATGCCAATTAATGATGCTAGTTTGATAGTAGGCTGCAATTAATGATGCCAATTAATGATGCTAGTTTGATAGTAGGCTGCAATTAATGATGCCAATTAATGATGCTAGTTTGATAGTAGGCTGCAATTAATGATGCCAATTAATGATGCCAATTAATGATGCTAGTTTGATAGTAGGCTGCAATTAATGATGCCAATTAATGATGCTAGTTTGATAGTAGGCTGCAATTAATGATGCCAATTAATGATGCCAATTAATGATGCTAGTTTGATAGTAGGCTGCAATTAATGATGCCAATTAATGATGCCAATTAATGATGCTAGTTTGATAGTAGGCTGCAATTAATGATGCCAATTAATGATGCCAATTAATGATGCTAGCTTGATAGTAGGCTGCAATTAATGATGCCAATTAATGATGCCAGCTTGATAGTAGGCTGCGATTGATGATGCCAATTAATGATGCTAGTTTGATAGTAGGCTGCAATTAATGATGCCAATTAATGATGCTAGTTTGATAGTAGGCTGCGATTAATGATGCCAATTAATGATGCCAGTTTGATAGTAGGCTGAAATTAATGATGCCAATTAATGATGCTAGTTTGATAGTAGGCTACAATTAATGATGCCAATTAATGATGCCAATTAATGATGCAAGTTTGATAGTAGGCTGCAATTAATGATGCCAATTAATGATGCCAATTAATGATGCAAGTTTGATAGTAGGCTGCAATTAATGATGCCAATTAATGATGTTAGTTTGATAGTAGGCTGCAATTAATGATGCCAATTAATGATGTTAGTTTGATAGTAGGCTGCAATTAATAATGCCAATTAATGATGTTAGTTTGATAGTAGGCTGCAATTAATGATGCCAATTAATGATGCCAATTAATGATGCAAGTTTGATAGTAGGCTGCAATTAATGATGCCAATTAATGATGCTAGTTTGATAGTAGGCTGCGATTGATGATGCCAATTAATGATGCTAGTTTGATAGTAGGCTGCAATTAATGATGCCAATTAATGATGCCAGCTTGATAGTAGCTGCAATTAATGATGCCAATTAATGATGTTAGTTTGATAGTAGGCTGCAATTAATGATGCCAATTAATGATGCTAGTTTGATAGTAGGCTGCAATTAATGATGCCAATTAATGATGCTAGTTTGATAGTAGGCTGAAATTAATGATGCCAATTAATGATGCAAGTTTGATAGTAGGCTGCAATTAATGATGCCAATTAATGATGCTTGGTTGATAGTAGGCTGCAATTAATGATGCCAATTAATGATGTTAGTTTGATAGTAGGCTGAAATTAATGAAGCCAATTAATGATGCAAGTTTGATAGTAGGCTGCAATTAATGATGCCAATTAATGATGCCAGCTTGATAGTAGGCTGCAATTAATGATGCCAATTAATGATGCTAGTTTGATAGTAGGCTGCAATTAATGATGCCAATTAATGATGCTAGCTTGATTGTAGGCTGCAATTAATTATGCCAATTAATGATGCCAATTAATGATGCTAGCTTGATAGTAGGCTGCAATTAATGATGGTAATTAATGATGCCAATTAATGATGCTAGCATGATAGTAGGCTACAATTAATGATGCCAATTAATGATGCTAGCTTGATAGTAGGCTGCAATTAATGATGGTAATTAATGATGCTAGTTTGATAGTAGGCTGCAATTAATGATGCCAATTAATGATGCCAGCTTGATAGTAGGCTGCGATTGATGATGCCAATTAATGATGCTAGTTTGATAGTAGGCTGAAATTAATGATGCCAATTAATGATGTTAGTTTGATAGTGGGCTGCAATTAATGATGCCAATTAATGATGCTAGTTTGATAGTAGGCTGAAATTAATGATGCCAATTAATGATGCTAGTTTGATAGTAGGCTGCGATTAATGATGCCAATTAATGATGCTAGTTTGATAGTAGGCTGAAATTAATGATGCCAATTAATGATGCTAGTTTGATAGTAGGCTACAATTAATGATGCCAATTAATGATGCTAGCTTGATAGTAGGCTGCAATTAATGATGCCAATTAATGATGCCAATTAATGATGCTAGTTTGATAGTAGGCTGCAATTAATGATGCCAATTAATGATGCCAATTAATGATGCTAGCTTGATAGTAGGCTGCAATTAATGATGCCAATTAATGATGCCAGCTTGATAGTAGGCTGCAATTAATGATGCCAATTAATGATGCTAGTTTGATAGTAGGCTGCAATTAATGATGCCAATTAATGATGCTAGTTTGATAGTAGGCTGCGATTAATGATGCCAATTAATGATGCCAATTAATGATGCCAGCTTGATAGTAGGCTGCAATTGATGATGCCAATTAATGATGCTAGTTTGATAGTAGGCTGCAATTAATGATGCCAATTAATGATGCCAATTAATGATGCTAGTTTGATAGTAGGCTGCAATTAATGATGCCAATTAATGATGCCAATTAATGATGCTAGTTTGATAGTAGGCTGCAATTAATGATGCCAATTAATGATGCTAGTTTGATAGTAGGCTGCAATTAATGATGCCAATTAATGATGCTAGTTTGATAGTAGGCTGCAATTAATGATGCCAATTAATGATGCTAGTTTGATAGTAGGCTGCAATTAATGATGCCAATTAATGATGCCAATTAATGATGCTAGTTTGATAGTAGGCTGCAATTAATGATGCCAATTAATGATGCTAGTTTGATAGTAGGCTGCAATTAATGATGCCAATTAATGATGCCAATTAATGATGCTAGTTTGATAGTAGGCTGCAATTAATGATGCCAATTAATGATGCCAATTAATGATGCTAGTTTGATAGTAGGCTGCAATTAATGATGCCAATTAATGATGCCAATTAATGATGCTAGCTTGATAGTAGGCTGCAATTAATGATGCCAATTAATGATGCCAGCTTGATAGTAGGCTGCGATTGATGATGCCAATTAATGATGCTAGTTTGATAGTAGGCTGCAATTAATGATGCCAATTAATGATGCTAGTTTGATAGTAGGCTGCGATTAATGATGCCAATTAATGATGCCAGTTTGATAGTAGGCTGAAATTAATGATGCCAATTAATGATGCTAGTTTGATAGTAGGCTACAATTAATGATGCCAATTAATGATGCCAATTAATGATGCAAGTTTGATAGTAGGCTGCAATTAATGATGCCAATTAATGATGCCAATTAATGATGCAAGTTTGATAGTAGGCTGCAATTAATGATGCCAATTAATGATGTTAGTTTGATAGTAGGCTGCAATTAATGATGCCAATTAATGATGTTAGTTTGATAGTAGGCTGCAATTAATGATGCCAATTAATGATGTTAGTTTGATAGTAGGCTGCAATTAATGATGCCAATTAATGATGCCAATTAATGATGCAAGTTTGATAGTAGGCTGCAATTAATGATGCCAATTAATGATGCTAGTTTGATAGTAGGCTGCGATTGATGATGCCAATTAATGATGCTAGTTTGATAGTAGGCTGCAATTAATGATGCCAATTAATGATGCCAGCTTGATAGTAGCTGCAATTAATGATGCCAATTAATGATGTTAGTTTGATAGTAGGCTGCAATTAATGATGCCAATTAATGATGCTAGTTTGATAGTAGGCTGCAATTAATGATGCCAATTAATGATGCTAGTTTGATAGTAGGCTGAAATTAATGATGCCAATTAATGATGCAAGTTTGATAGTAGGCTGCAATTAATGATGCCAATTAATGATGCTTGGTTGATAGTAGGCTGCAATTAATGATGCCAATTAATGATGTTAGTTTGATAGTAGGCTGAAATTAATGAAGCCAATTAATGATGCAAGTTTGATAGTAGGCTGCAATTAATGATGCCAATTAATGATGCCAGCTTGATAGTAGGCTGCAATTAATGATGCCAATTAATGATGCTAGTTTGATAGTAGGCTGCAATTAATGATGCCAATTAATGATGCTAGCTTGATTGTAGGCTGCAATTAATTATGCCAATTAATGATGCCAATTAATGATGCTAGCTTGATAGTAGGCTGCAATTAATGATGGTAATTAATGATGCCAATTAATGATGCTAGCATGATAGTAGGCTACAATTAATGATGCCAATTAATGATGCTAGCTTGATAGTAGGCTGCAATTAATGATGGTAATTAATGATGCTAGCTTGATAGTAGGCTGCAATTATAAACATTGATTGATTGATTGATTGAATTAATGATGCCAATTAATTATGCTAGCTTGATAGTAGGCTGCAATTAATGATGCCAATTAATGATGCCAATTAATGATGTTAGCTTGATAGTAGGCTGCAATTAATGATGCTAGCTTGATAGTAGGCTGCAATTAATGATGCTAGCTTGATAGTAGGCTGCAATTAATGATGCCAATTAATGATAGATAGATAGATAGATAGATAGTACTTTATTGATGCTAGTTTGATAGTAGGCTGCAATTAATGATGCTAGCTTGATAGTAGGCTGCAATTAATGATGCCAATTAATGATGCTAGCTTGATAGTAGGCTGCAATTAATGATGCTAGCTTGATAGTAGGCTACAATTAATGATGCCAATTAATGATGCTAGCTTGATAGTAGGCTGCGATTGATGATGCCAATTAATGATGCTAGTTTGATAGTAGGCTGAAATTAATGATGCCAATTAATGATGCTAGTTTGATAGTAGGCTGCGATTAATGATGCCAATTAATGATGCTAGTTTGATAGTAGGCTGAAATTAATGATGCCAATTAATGATGCTAGTTTGATAGTAGGCTACAATTAATGATGCCAATTAATGATGCTAGCTTGATAGTAGGCTGCAATTAATGATGCCAATTAATGATGCCAATTAATGATGCTAGTTTGATAGTAGGCTGCAATTAATGATGCCAATTAATGATGCCAATTAATGATGCTAGCTTGATAGTAGGCTGCAATTAATGATGCCAATTAATGATGCCAGCTTGATAGTAGGCTGCAATTAATGATGCCAATTAATGATGCTAGTTTGATAGTAGGCTGCAATTAATGATGCCAATTAATGATGCTAGTTTGATAGTAGGCTGCGATTAATGATGCCAATTAATGATGCCAGCTTGATAGTAGGCTGCAATTGATGATGCCAATTAATGATGCTAGTTTGATAGTAGGCTGCAATTAATTATGTCAATTAATGATGCCAATTAATGATGCTAGTTTGATAGTAGGCTGCAATTAATGATGCCAATTAATGATGCCAATTAATGATGCTAGTTTGATAGTAGGCTGCAATTAATGATGCCAATTAATGATGCTAGTTTGATAGTAGGCTGCAATTAATGATGCCAATTAATGATGCTAGTTTGATAGTAGGCTGCAATTAATGATGCCAATTAATGATGCTAGTTTGATAGTAGGCTGCAATTAATGATGCCAATTAATGATGCCAATTAATGATGCTAGTTTGATAGTAGGCTGCAATTAATGATGCCAATTAATGATGCTAGTTTGATAGTAGGCTGCAATTAATGATGCCAATTAATGATGCCAATTAATGATGCTAGTTTGATAGTAGGCTGCAATTAATGATGCCAATTAATGATGCCAATTAATGATGCTAGTTTGATAGTAGGCTGCAATTAATGATGCCAATTAATGATGCCAATTAATGATGCTAGCTTGATAGTAGGCTGCAATTAATGATGCCAATTAATGATGCCAGCTTGATAGTAGGCTGCGATTGATGATGCCAATTAATGATGCTAGTTTGATAGTAGGCTGCAATTAATGATGCCAATTAATGATGCTAGTTTGATAGTAGGCTGCGATTAATGATGCCAATTAATGATGCCAGTTTGATAGTAGGCTGAAATTAATGATGCCAATTAATGATGCTAGTTTGATAGTAGGCTACAATTAATGATGCCAATTAATGATGCCAATTAATGATGCAAGTTTGATAGTAGGCTGCAATTAATGATGCCAATTAATGATGCCAATTAATGATGCAAGTTTGATAGTAGGCTGCAATTAATGATGCCAATTAATGATGTTAGTTTGATAGTAGGCTGCAATTAATGATGCCAATTAATGATGTTAGTTTGATAGTAGGCTGCAATTAATGATGCCAATTAATGATGTTAGTTTGATAGTAGGCTGAAATTAATGATGCCAATTAATGATGCAAGTTTGATAGTAGGCTGCAATTAATGATGCCAATTAATGATGCCAATTAATGATGCTAGTTTGATAGTAGGCTGCAATTAATGATGCCAATTAATGATGCCAATTAATGATGCTAGCTTGATAGTAGGCTGCAATTAATGATGCCAATTAATGATGCCAGCTTGATAGTAGGCTGCAATTAATGATGCCAATTAATGATGCTAGTTTGATAGTAGGCTGCAATTAATGATGCCAATTAATGATGCTAGTTTGATAGTAGGCTGCGATTAATGATGCCAATTAATGATGCCAGCTTGATAGTAGGCTGCAATTGATGATGCCAATTAATGATGCTAGTTTGATAGTAGGCTGCAATTAATGATGCCAATTAATGATGCCAATTAATGATGCTAGTTTGATAGTAGGCTGCAATTAATGATGCCAATTAATGATGCCAATTAATGATGCTAGTTTGATAGTAGGCTGCAATTAATGATGCCAATTAATGATGCTAGTTTGATAGTAGGCTGCAATTAATGATGCCAATTAATGATGCTAGTTTGATAGTAGGCTGCAATTAATGATGCCAATTAATGATGCTAGTTTGATAGTAGGCTGCAATTAATGATGCCAATTAATGATGCCAATTAATGATGCTAGTTTGATAGTAGGCTGCAATTAATGATGCCAATTAATGATGCTAGTTTGATAGTAGGCTGCAATTAATGATGCCAATTAATGATGCCAATTAATGATGCTAGTTTGATAGTAGGCTGCAATTAATGATGCCAATTAATGATGCCAATTAATGATGCTAGTTTGATAGTAGGCTGCAATTAATGATGCCAATTAATGATGCCAATTAATGATGCTAGCTTGATAGTAGGCTGCAATTAATGATGCCAATTAATGATGCCAGCTTGATAGTAGGCTGCGATTGATGATGCCAATTAATGATGCTAGTTTGATAGTAGGCTGCAATTAATGATGCCAATTAATGATGCTAGTTTGATAGTAGGCTGCGATTAATGATGCCAATTAATGATGCCAGTTTGATAGTAGGCTGAAATTAATGATGCCAATTAATGATGCTAGTTTGATAGTAGGCTGCAATTAATGATGCCAATTAATGATGCCAATTAATGATGCTAGTTTGATAGTAGGCTGCAATTAATGATGCCAATTAATGATGCCAATTAATGATGCTAGTTTGATAGTAGGCTGCAATTAATGATGCCAATTAATGATGCCAATTAATGATGCTAGCTTGATAGTAGGCTGCAATTAATGATGCCAATTAATGATGCCAGCTTGATAGTAGGCTGCGATTGATGATGCCAATTAATGATGCTAGTTTGATAGTAGGCTGCAATTAATGATGCCAATTAATGATGCTAGTTTGATAGTAGGCTGCGATTAATGATGCCAATTAATGATGCCAGTTTGATAGTAGGCTGAAATTAATGATGCCAATTAATGATGCTAGTTTGATAGTAGGCTGCAATTAATGATGCCAATTAATGATGCCAATTAATGATGCAAGTTTGATAGTAGGCTGCAATTAATGATGCCAATTAATGATGTTAGTTTGATAGTAGGCTGCAATTAATGATGCCAATTAATGATGCTAGCTTGATAGTAGGCTGCAATTAATGATGCCAATTAATGATGCCAATTAATGATGCAAGTTTGATAGTAGGCTGCAATTAATGATGCCAATTAATGATGTTAGTTTGATAGTAGGCTGCAATTAATGATGCCAATTAATGATGTTAGTTTGATAGTAGGCTGCAATTAATGATGCCAATTAATGATGTTAGTTTGATAGTAGGCTGAAATTAATGATGCCAATTAATGATGCAAGTTTGATAGTAGGCTGCAATTAATGATGCCAATTAATGATGCCAATTAATGATGCAAGTTTGATAGTAGGCTGCAATTAATGATGCCAATTAATGATGCTAGTTTGATAGTAGGCTGCGATTGATGATGCCAATTAATGATGCTAGTTTGATAGTAGGCTGCAATTAATGATGCCAATTAATGATGCCAGCTTGATAGTAGCTGCAATTAATGATGCCAATTAATGATGTTAGTTTGATAGTAGGCTGCAATTAATGATGCCAATTAATGATGCTAGTTTGATAGTAGGCTGCAATTAATGATGCCAATTAATGATGCTAGTTTGATAGTAGGCTGAAATTAATGATGCCAATTAATGATGCAAGTTTGATAGTAGGCTGCAATTAATGATGCCAATTAATGATGCTTGGTTGATAGTAGGCTGCAATTAATGATGCCAATTAATGATGTTAGTTTGATAGTAGGCTGAAATTAATGAAGCCAATTAATGATGCAAGTTTGATAGTAGGCTGCAATTAATGATGCCAATTAATGATGCCAGCTTGATAGTAGGCTGCAATTAATGATGCCAATTAATGATGCTAGTTTGATAGTAGGCTGCAATTAATGATGCCAATTAATGATGCTAGCTTGATTGTAGGCTGCAATTAATTATGCCAATTAATGATGCCAATTAATGATGCTAGCTTGATAGTAGGCTGCAATTAATGATGGTAATTAATGATGCCAATTAATGATGCTAGCATGATAGTAGGCTACAATTAATGATGCCAATTAATGATGCTAGCTTGATAGTAGGCTGCAATTAATGATGGTAATTAATGATGCCAATTAATGATGCTAGCATGATAGTAGGCTACAATTAATGATGCCAATTAATGATGCTAGCTTGATAGTAGGCTGCAATTATAAACATTGATTGATTGATTGATTGAATTAATGATGCCAATTAATTATGCTAGCTTGATAGTAGGCTGCAATTAATGATGCCAATTAATGATGCCAATTAATGATGTTAGCTTGATAGTAGGCTGCAATTAATGATGCTAGCTTGATAGTAGGCTGCAATTAATGATGCTAGCTTGATAGTAGGCTGCAATTAATGATGCCAATTAATGATAGATAGATAGATAGATAGATAGTACTTTATTGATGCTAGTTTGATAGTAGGCTGCAATTAATGATGCTAGCTTGATAGTAGGCTGCAATTAATGATGCCAATTAATGATGCTAGCTTGATAGTAGGCTGCAATTAATGATGCTAGCTTGATAGTAGGCTACAATTAATGATGCCAATTAATGATGCTAGCTTGATATTAGGCTGCAATTAATGATGCCAATTAATGATGCTAGTTTGATAGTAGGCTGCGATTGATGATGCCAATTAATGATGCTAGTTTGATAGTAGGCTGCAATTAATGATGCCAATTAATGATGCCAGCTTGATAGTAGCTGCAATTAATGATGCCAATTAATGATGTTAGTTTGATAGTAGGCTGCAATTAATGATGCCAATTAATGATGCTAGTTTGATAGTAGGCTGCAATTAATGATGCCAATTAATGATGCTAGTTTGATAGTAGGCTGAAATTAATGATGCCAATTAATGATGCAAGTTTGATAGTAGGCTGCAATTAATGATGCCAATTAATGATGCTTGGTTGATAGTAGGCTGCAATTAATGATGCCAATTAATGATGTTAGTTTGATAGTAGGCTGAAATTAATGAAGCCAATTAATGATGCAAGTTTGATAGTAGGCTGCAATTAATGATGCCAATTAATGATGCCAGCTTGATAGTAGGCTGCAATTAATGATGCCAATTAATGATGCTAGTTTGATAGTAGGCTGCAATTAATGATGCCAATTAATGATGCTAGCTTGATTGTAGGCTGCAATTAATTATGCCAATTAATGATGCCAATTAATGATGCTAGCTTGATAGTAGGCTGCAATTAATGATGGTAATTAATGATGCCAATTAATGATGCTAGCATGATAGTAGGCTACAATTAATGATGCCAATTAATGATGCTAGCTTGATAGTAGGCTGCAATTAATGATGGTAATTAATGATGCCAATTAATGATGCTAGCATGATAGTAGGCTACAATTAATGATGCCAATTAATGATGCTAGCTTGATAGTAGGCTGCAATTATAAACATTGATTGATTGATTGATTGAATTAATGATGCCAATTAATTATGCTAGCTTGATAGTAGGCTGCAATTAATGATGCCAATTAATGATGCCAATTAATGATGTTAGCTTGATAGTAGGCTGCAATTAATGATGCTAGCTTGATAGTAGGCTGCAATTAATGATGCTAGCTTGATAGTAGGCTGCAATTAATGATGCCAATTAATGATAGATAGATAGATAGATAGATAGTACTTTATTGATGCTAGTTTGATAGTAGGCTGCAATTAATGATGCTAGCTTGATAGTAGGCTGCAATTAATGATGCCAATTAATGATGCTAGCTTGATAGTAGGCTGCAATTAATGATGCTAGCTTGATAGTAGGCTACAATTAATGATGCCAATTAATGATGCTAGCTTGATATTAGGCTGCAATTAATGATGCCAATTAATGATGATATCTTGATAGTAGGCTACAATTAAAGGCGCTAATATGTTTATGTGTAATTGAATCCTAAAGTTAAGTAACATGTTTACATTTGCACAGTTTGAGTAGTTTGACGCAGAGCTGCTTAAAAAGGTGAAAGGTAATAATGAATAATAAATGAAACGTAATAGTGAAGTTAATGAAGTTAAGGAACACAAAGCGTGTTTGTTTCCTCCTGACGAGCAAAGGTCACGACCTCTGAGACGTACCGCCCCCCCGCCTTGACATGATGTCGCCTGGCATTAAAGTGTTAATGACATCATTCTCTGCATGAAGTCCTCCTCGGTCCAGGGAGGCACACGTTGAATGACGCTCCCGTAGACAACCTCTAAACAACCAGATGAAGCAATTTATCAGCTGACCTTGAGGTAGGCCAAGGTCACCCGCTCATTCATTTGCGGCTCGCTCCGCATGGAGAACTAAATGTGACCTCCGACCTCTCGGACGTGTGATGTCATGAGCGATTGAGGCTGTGTTGGAAGCCAAAATCAGGCCTTTTTTTTGTGTTAGCTTCAATGCTAACGAGCCGTCTTTAAGATGCGCATTAGCACAACTACACCCGAGCCCAGGAACACTTCAGACAACACACGTGTAGCCAGTGCTGTATTTTAAGATGTGTAGCGAAGCTTTTTGATGTATTTAGTTTAATTGATTACTTTTATGGCTAGCCTATTTTTCCAAAGAAAACAGAACTAATCGAACTTACTGCTCCCACATGTGCAGCTGACTGACAGCTAGTGGCCAGTGTTATATTTTAAGATGTGTAGTGAAGCCTGCATTTTTTATTTTTTTTTATTTTATTCATTTATTTTAATGTTAGCCTATTTGATAAAATGTTTTTTTAATCAAACTTACTGTTCCCACGTGCATAGCTGACTGATAATTTGGAGCCAGTGCTATATTGTAAGATGTGTAGCGAAGCCTGCATTTAAAAAAAAAAAAAAAAAGTTTAATTGATTTATTTAAAGGTTAGCCTATTCGCTGAAGAAAAACAAAATGATCAAACCTACAGCTCCCACATGTGCAGCGGACTTACAGACTTTAGCCAGTGCTGTATTTTAAGATGTGTAGCGAAGCCTTTTTATGCGTTTTGTTTCATTGATTGATTTTAAGGCTAGCCTATTTTTCTAAAGAAAACATAACTAATCAAACTTACTGCTCCAACATGTGCAGCTGACTGACAGTTAGTAGCCAGTGCTTTATTTTAAGATGTGTAGCGAAGCCTTTTTATGTCTTTTGTTTAATTGATTAATTTTAAGGCTAGCCTATTTTTCTAAAGAAAACAGAACTAATCAAACGTACTGCTCCCACATGTGCAGCTGACTGACAGTTAGTGGCCAGTCTTATATTTTAAGATGTGTAGCGAAGCCTGCATTTTTGGGGGGTATTTTATTTTATTCATTTAGTTTAATGTTAGCCTATTTGATTAAAAAAAACATGTTTTTATCAAACTTACTGTTCCCATGTGCATAGCTGACTGATATTTTGGAGCCAGTGCAATATTTTAAGATGTGTAGGGAAGCCTGCATTTTTTTTTTTTTTATTAAAAATGTTTTTATTAAAGGCTAGCCTATTTGCTGAAGAAAAAAAAAAAGATCAAACTTTCAGCTCCTACATGTGCAGCTGACTTAGTAGCCCATGCTATATTTTAAGACGCGGAGCAAAGCCTGCTATTTTGGGATGCAATTGTATTGTGATTTAAGGCTGGCCTGTCCGTCATAGAAAAAAACGTAATGATCAGAACTACAGCTCCCATGTGTATAGCTGACTGACAGATAGTATCCAGTGCTGTATTTTAGGACGTGTAGCGAAGCCTGACTTTTATTTGTATTTTTTAAATTATTTTAAGGCTATTCGCTAAATAAAAACAAAACAATCAAACATACTGCTCCCACATGTGCAGCTGACTCACATTCTGTAGCCAGTGCTGTATTTTAAGATGTGTAGCGAAGCCTTTTTATGTCTTTTGTTTAATTGATACATTTTAAGGCTAGCCTATTTTTCTAAAGAAAACATAACTAATCAAACTTACTGCTCCCACATGTGCAGCTGACTGACAGTTAGTGGCCAGTGTTGTATTTTAAGATGTGTAGTGAAGCCTGCATTTTTTTATTTTATTGTATTCATTTATTTTAATGTTAGCCTATTTGATCAAATGTTTTTTTTAAAAATCAAACTTACTCTTCCCACGTGCATAGCTGACTGATCATTTGGAGCCAGTGCTATATTTTAAGATGTGTAGCGAAGCCTGCATTTAAAAAAATAAAATAAAATATTTAATTGATTTATTTAAAGGCTAGCCTATTTGCTGAAGAAAAACAAAATGATCAAACCTACAGCTCCGACGTGTGCAGCTGACTTACAGTTAGTAGCCCGTGCTATATTTTGAGACGTGTAGCAAAGCCTGATATTTTGGGATGTAATTCTATTTTAATTTAAAGTCCTGTCCGTTGTAGAGAAACAAAATGATCAGAACTACAGCGCCCATGTGTATAGCTGACTGACAGATAGTATCCAGCGCTGTCTATTAGGACGTGTAGCGAAGCCTGACTTTTATTTTTTTTATTTTTTTTTATTTTAAGGCTATTCGCTGAAGAAAAACAAAATGACCAAACCTACAGCTCCCACATGTGCAGCTGACTTACAGACTGTAGCCAATTCTGTATTTTAAGATGTGTAGCGAAGCCTTTCTATGACTTTTGTATGATTGATCAATTTAATGCTAGCCTATTTTTCTAAAGTAAACAGAACTAATCAAACTTACTGCTCTCACATGTGCAGCTGACTGACAGTTAGTAGCCAGTGTTATATTTTAAGATGTGTAGCGAAGCCTGCATTTTTTTGTCTTTTGCTAGCCTATTTTCAGCCTTGTTCAGCGTTGAGATGGGGGGAAAAACTGCAGAAGACAAATAAAAGGGGAAAGTTGAAGGCCATTTAAGGGGAGAGGAGAGAAAGTGATGACTTCCACTTTGCCGCATTTATGTCCCAGAATGTCTGGAGGACGTGGATGATGCTGAGCTTCCATCTGTCGAGGTGATAGGTGTCATGTGGTTACTTCACCTGCTCTCGTCTCACACCCTGACAATTTGGGCTGCGGGGTGACAGGAAGTCAGATCTTGCTGCTGTTTGTCTGGAACTATTTTTATTCACAGTGAGACCACTTTGCTCCCGTCGAGACCTCGGCCAAGGTGTTTTTTGTCAGTTTTTTTTGTCCATGTTTGTCTCAGCAATGTAAAGATAAACAACATTAGAGATGGACGTCCAAAATGTGTTCATCTGTCACCAAAGCTTTAGGTTTATGTCAGGGGTCGGCAACCCAAAATGCTGGAAGAGCCAAAAATACCCCCAAAAAATCTGTCTGGAGCCGCAAAAAAATAAAAGCCTTATACAAGCGTTATATTTAAGTTGATCCTTTTTCTACCTTCGTTGTCGGGACATTGATGATGATGTTATCGTTTCATTGGACTACAGAAGGAGCCTTTTGATGCTAAACCTAATACGCTCTACTTTGTGGACGCCATCCGCTCCGCATTTTCCGTGAGTGCTTTGCTGGGGTTTTTTTTTCAAGCCTGTAATTTGTTTCAAACTTCACTTGACACAACGTATTCACACTAATGCCGTGCTTTTCAATTATCTGTTACGCCACCCCTACAAATAATATCATCCATAAAACTGTAATAGGTACACCTCTGCATCCTTATCCTTATTAAGATTAAAGAAAACAAACAAAAAAGAAAGTCAATCAATCAATCAATCAATGTTTATTTATATAGCCCTAAATCACAAGTGTCTCAAAGGGCTGCACAAGCCACAACGACATCCTCGGTACAGAGCCCACATACGGGCAAGGAACTACAGATCAACTTGCAACAAAGAATAACATCCATAAAACTGTCATAAGTACACCTCTGCATCCTTATCCTTATTAACATTAAAGAAAACAAACAAAAAAGAAAATACAGATCAACTTGCAACAAAAAATAACATCCATAAAACTGTCATAAGTACACCTCTGCATCCTTATCCTTATTAACATGAAAGAAAACAAACAAAAAAGAAAATACAGATCAACTTGCAACAAAAAATAACATCCATAAAACTGTCATAAGTACGCCTCTGCATCCTTATCCTTATTAACATTAAAGAAAACAAACAAAAAAGAAACTACAGATCAACTTGCAACAAAGAATAACATCCATAAAACTGTCATAAGTACACCTCTGCATCCTTATCCTTATTAACATTAAAGAAAACAAACAAAAAAGAAAATACAGATCAACTTGCAACAAAGAATAACATCCATAAAACTGTCATAAGTACACCTCTGCATCCTTATCCTTATTAACATTAAAGAAAACAAACAAAAAAGAAAATACAGATTAAAGATTAAAGTACCAATGATCGTCACACACACACTAGATGTGGTGAAATTTGTCCTCTGCATTTGTCCCATCCCCTTGGGGAGCAGTGGGCAGCAGCGGCGCCGCGCCCGGGAATCATTTTGGTGATTTAACCCCCAACTCCAACCCTTTGTTGCTGAGTGCCACAACTTACAACAAAGAATAACATCCATAAAACTGTCATAAGTACACCTCTGCATCCCTATTGTCAGAGTGTGTAGGTGTTGATGACGAACCCCAAGATGCAGAGATGGCGGCAGGCATTGAGCAGGAAAACATGATTTAATTTAACACTAAAACAAGAACAAACAAAAGGGCACAAACGCACAAGGCGGAGAACAAACTTGGCTATGAACAGAAACTAGCACAAAGGCTAAACTATGGACAAGAAACAAAAACACTTACTGCGACACGAATAAACAAAACTCACGTGGCAAGAAAGGAGCAGGATGAACTATGACATGAGCAGAGTGAACAGAAGTAGACAGAGCTACAACGACAAGTATAAATGACATCGACAAGTATAAATGACACTGACCGCGACAATCATTAGCGACATTGACAATACTCCAGCACTGACTGGAGGGAAAAGCAGGTCTAAATAGTAGCTGGCAGATTGACACCAGGTGTGGCCAGGTGCCAATCAGCCACAGCTGAGGGGACACAGTACTCAGGGAGACAAGTAGGAAATAACCAAAATAAGAGCGCCGACAGGAAATAAAGACAAACGGAGGAAAAACTCAAAACATAACTAAACTGTCAGTGACAAACCTGACACTTATCCTTATTAACATTAAAGAAAACAAACAAAAAAGAAAATCCAGATCAACTTGCATCAAAGAATAACTTTATTAATGTTGTTTTTTAGTCTCTAACAGAAATTAGTGGATCAATTTGCCTGAAATAAATAAAAAATTAATCTTTATTTGAACTATAATCATTTTTCGACCGACTGGAGCTATTTGGTACAGAAAAATAAAATTAAATAAACTCAATTAATAATAATACATTCAAATGAATCACCAATATTAACTCAGGAGCACAATACATAAAACTTTTTAAAAATAAATGTAATAAATTTGCTAATTGTTTTTTTTTTTTTTTTAGAATTTTTTTTTCTCACATTGTCATTATGGGGTATTGGATGTAAAATGTTGAGGACAAAAATGATCATCTGCTACGTCGCTCCTATCAATAGTATCATCTACAAAACTGTCATAAGTACACCTCTGCATCCTTATCATTATTAACATTAAAGAAAACAAACGAAAAAGAAAATATAGATCAACTTGCAACAAAGAATAACTTTATTAACGTTGTTTTTTTACTCTCTAACAGAAAATAGTGGATCAATTTGCCTGAAATAAATACAAAATTAATCTGTATTTAAACTATAATAATTTTTCGACCGACTGGAGCCATCTGGTACTGAAAAATACAATTAAATAAACTTGGTGTGGGTTCACAGTGTGGCGCATATTTGTAGCAGTGTTAAAGTTGTTTACACGGCCACCCTCAGTGTGACCTGTATGGCTTTTGACCAAGTATGCCTTGCATTCACTTGTGTGTGTGAAAAGCCGTCGATATTATGTGACTGGGCCGGCACGCAAAGGCAGTGCCTTTAAGGATTGCCGATAATAACGGCAGTCCGATATTATCGGACATCTCTAGTTACCATGGTTGCTTATTATTTCCACCTGTCTCTGATTGGTGTTGGGGACGCTCACCTGTATCCCGAGCACTAATCAGAGGCATTATTTAAGCCTGTCTTTGCCGGTCAGTCGGCCTGGCTTCATTGTTTGCTACGTGCACCTGCTACGTGAGTATTCCTTGTCTTCCAGTCTATGCTAAGTGCTAGCCTTAGCTTCCAGTGCGATCGGAAACGTTGTTCCTTCGGCTAGTTTTCTGTTTTTGGTACTTCTTTAAGTTTCGAAGAATAAATCATGTTCCTACCTGCACGTCCTGTCCAGAGTGGTCCGTCTGCATCCCGGGGGAACAAACCCTGCAATAAGCTGCGACCCCCCCGGCGTACCAATAATATCGGCAGTCCGATATTATCGGTCATCTCTATTAAAAATGTATACACTTTATTTGATAAGAACCGGCTTCCCTGTTAGAGATGGTCGGAGCACCCGAGGACGAATGGTTAATGGTTTAAATCATTGATATTTAGCATGGAGAAATGGTAGAATGGAGGAGACAAAGCAGTCAGTTAATTAGCACAGAAACATGCGGGAGTTGTCAGGGGTTCGCACGCCACAAAGGCGATTGGACCGCTGACACGCTTGGCCGCTAACCGGATGTGTTTGCTGACTCAAATTAATGCAGAAGCAATGCTCATTTAGACGCGTAGTGGGCGAGGGCCTGATTATAATAGCATATAGCAGGTGTGTGTGTGTGTGTGTGTGTGTGTTTGCGTGCACGCTGCAGCAACAAGTAAATGCATTGGCGGGTAATTGGAGGCAGGAAAAGAGCTCCGGCAGACGATCTGTCAAGACTTTAAATTGGCTTCAGTGTCACAGAAAAAGCTTTTTACACCTCTCATATATATATATATATTTTTTTTCCTGGTTTAATTGGATGATTAAGTTGCATACAGATGGCTCTGCTCACACTTAATTGGAGAGGGAGGTCGCCGTGATGATTTTCCCGCAAAAAAAAGAACTTTGCCATCCTCAACTCTGAACCGTCAGCGAGCCACGAAGCAAAATACATGTTCTTGCCTGTGAACACGTGTATTGCGCAATGATACCAATATTTTGGTACCGGTACTAAAATTGTTTCGGTACTTTTCGGTACTTTTCTAAATAAAGGGGACCACAAAAAAATGGCATTATTGGCTTTATTTTAACAAAACAATCTTAGGGTACATTAAACATCTGTTTCTTATTGCAAGTTTGTCCTTCAATAAAATAGTGAACATACAAGACAACTTGTCTTTTAGTAGTAAGTAAACAAACAAAGGCTCCTAATAAAAAACAATATAAAATAAAAAACAAAAAAAGACAAGAGAAAGGCTTTTATTAATTATAAACTGGAGAAATGTAGATCATACTGGGTCCATTAGGTCAGTGGTCCCCAACCACCAACCTACCGAGAAAAAAATAAATAAATAAAAAAATAAAAAATAAAAAACATTTTTTTTTATTTTTATTTGTATTTATTTTTTTGGTAATTAAATCAACATAAAAAACACAATATATACATTTATATATCAATATAAATCAATACAGTCTGCAGGGATACAGTCCGTAAGCACACATGATTGTATTTCTTTATGACAAAAATAAAAAAATAAAAAAATTTTTTACTACCCCCCGCATTGACCGGTCCGCAAGTACAAAAAGGTTGGGGATCACTGCATTAGGTCATGCCTCATGAGCCTGATTTTATTTTCTCGAATTAGTGCTTGTACTGTTTAAAAAAAGATTACTCCCTATTAGTGTTGTCCCGATACCAATATTTTGGTACTAAAATTATTTCAATACTTTTTGGTACTTTTCTACATGAAGGGGACCACAAAAAAATGGCCTTATTGGCTTTATTTTAACAAAACAATCTTAGGGTACATTAAACATCTGTTTCTTATTGCAAGTTTGTCCTTCAATAAAATAGTGAACATACAAGACAACTTGTCTTTTAGTAGTAAGTAAACAAACAAAGGCTCCTAATTAGTCTGCATAAAAAAATAATATAAAATAAATAAAAAAAAAAGACAAGAGAAAGGCTTTTATTAATTATAAACTGGAGGAATGTAGATCATACTGGGTCCATTAGGTCAGTGGTCTCCAACCACCAACCTACCGAGAAAAAAATAAATAAATAAATAATAAAAAAAAAATATTATTATTATTTTTTTTTTTGTAATTAAATCAACATAAAAAACACAATATATACATTATATATCAATATAAATCAATACAGTCTGCAGGGATACAGTCCGTAAGCACACATGATTGTATTTCTTTATCACAAAAAAAAAAAAAATTTTTTTTTTTTTACTACCCCCCGCATTGACCGGTCCGCAAGTACAAAAAGGTTGGGGATCACTGCATTAGGTCATGCCTCATGAACCTGATTTTATTTTCTCTAATTAGTGCTTGTACTGTTTAAAAAAAGATAACGCCCTATTAGTGTTGTCCCGATACCAATATTTTGGTACTAAAATTATTTCAATACTTTTTGGTACTTTTCGGTACTTTTCTACATGAAGGGGACCACAAAAAAATGGCATTATTGGCTTTATTTTAACAAAACAATCTTAGGGTACATTAAACATCTGTTTCTTATTGCAAGTTTGTCCTTCAATAAAATAGTGAACATACAAGACAACTTGTCTTTTAGTAGTAAGTAAACAAACAAAGGCTCCTAATTAGTCTGCATAAAAAAATAATATAAAATAAAAAACAAAAAAAAGACAAGAGAAAGGCTTTTATTAATTATAAACTGGAGGAATGTAGATCATACTGGGTCCATTAGGTCAGTGGTCCCCAACCACCAACCTACCGAGAAAAAAAAAAAAAAAGAAATTAAAAAAAAAAAATATTATTATTATTTTTTTTTTTGTAATTAAATCAACATAAAAAACACAATATATACATTATATATCAATATAAATCAATACAGTCTGCAGGGATACAGTCCGTAAGCACACATGATTGTATTTCTTTATGACAAAAAAAAAAAAAAAATTTTTTTTTACTACCCCCCCCCCGCATTGACCGGTCCGCAAGTACAAAAAGGTTGGGGACCACTGCATTAGGTCATGCCTCATGAACCTGATTTTATTTTCTCGAATTAGTGCTTGTACTGTTTAAAAAAAGATAACTCCCTATTAGTGTTGTCCCGATACCAATATTTTGGTACTAAAATTATTTCAATACTTTTTGGTACTTTTCTACATGAAGGGGACCACAAAAAAATGGCCTTATTGGCTTTATTTTAACAAAACAATCTTAGGGTACATTAAACATCTGTTTCTTATTGCAAGTGTGTCCTTAAATAATATAGTGAACATACAAGACAACTTGTCTTTTAGCAGTAAGTAAACAAACAAAGGCTCCTAATTAGTCTGCATAAAAAAATAATATAAAATAAATAAAAAAAAAAGACAAGAGAAAGGCTTTTATTAATTATAAACTGGAGGAATGTAGATCATACTGGGTCCATTAGGTCAGTGGTCTCCAACCACCAACCTACCGAGAAAAAAATAAATAAATAAATAATAAAAAAAAAATATTATTATTATTTTTTTTTTTGTAATTAAATCAACATAAAAAACACAATATATACATTATATATCAATATAAATCAATACAGTCTGCAGGGATACAGTCCGTAAGCACACATGATTGTATTTCTTTATCACAAAAAAAAAAAAAATTTTTTTTTTTTTTACTACCCCCCGCATTGACCGGTCCGCAAGTACAAAAAGGTTGGGGATCACTGCATTAGGTCATGCCTCATGAACCTGATTTTATTTTCTCTAATTAGTGCTTGTACTGTTTAAAAAAAGATAACGCCCTATTAGTGTTGTCCCGATACCAATATTTTGGTACTAAAATTATTTCAATACTTTTTGGTACTTTTCGGTACTTTTCTACATGAAGGGGACCACAAAAAAATGGCATTATTGGCTTTATTTTAACAAAACAATCTTAGGGTACATTAAACATCTGTTTCTTATTGCAAGTTTGTCCTTCAATAAAATAGTGAACATACAAGACAACTTGTCTTTTAGTAGTAAGTAAACAAACAAAGGCTCCTAATTAGTCTGCATAAAAAAATAATATAAAATAAAAAACAAAAAAAAGACAAGAGAAAGGCTTTTATTAATTATAAACTGGAGGAATGTAGATCATACTGGGTCCATTAGGTCAGTGGTCCCCAACCACCAACCTACCGAGAAAAAAAAAAAAAAAGAAATTAAAAAAAAAAAATATTATTATTATTATTTTTTTTGTAATTAAATCAACATAAAAAACACAATATATACATTATATATCAATATAAATCAATACAGTCTGCAGGGATACAGTCCGTAAGCACACATGATTGTATTTCTTTATGACAAAAAAAAAAAAAAAATTTTTTTTTACTACCCCCCCCCCGCATTGACCGGTCCGCAAGTACAAAAAGGTTGGGGACCACTGCATTAGGTCATGCCTCATGAACCTGATTTTATTTTCTCGAATTAGTGCTTGTACTGTTTAAAAAAAGATAACTCCCTATTAGTGTTGTCCCGATACCAATATTTTGGTACTAAAATTATTTCAATACTTTTTGGTACTTTTCTACATGAAGGGGACCACAAAAAAATGGCCTTATTGGCTTTATTTTAACAAAACAATCTTAGGGTACATTAAACATCTGTTTCTTATTGCAAGTGTGTCCTTAAATAATATAGTGAACATACAAGACAACTTGTCTTTTAGCAGTAAGTAAACAAACAAAGGCTCCTAATTAGTCTGCATAAAAAAATAATATAAAATAAATAAAAAAAAAAGACAAGAGAAAGGCTTTTATTAATTATAAACTGGAGGAATGTAGATCATACTGGGTCCATTAGGTCAGTGGTCTCCAACCACCAACCTACCGAGAAAAAAAAAAATAAATAAATAATAATAAAAAAATATTATTATTATTTTTTTTTTTGTAATTAAATCAACATAAAAAACACAATATATACATTATATATCAATATAAATCAATACAGTCTGCAGGGATACAGTCCGTAAGCACACATGATTGTATTTCTTTATCACAAAAAAAAAAAAAATTTTTTTTTTTTTACTACCCCCCGCATTGACCGGTCCGCAAGTACAAAAAGGTTGGGGATCACTGCATTAGGTCATGCCTCATGAACCTGATTTTATTTTCTCTAATTAGTGCTTGTACTGTTTAAAAAAAGATAACGCCCTATTAGTGTTGTCCCGATACCAATATTTTGGTACTAAAATTATTTCAATACTTTTTGGTACTTTTCGGTACTTTTCTACATGAAGGGGACCACAAAAAAATGGCATTATTGGCTTTATTTTAACAAAACAATCTTAGGGTACATTAAACATCTGTTTCTTATTGCAAGTTTGTCCTTCAATAAAATAGTGAACATACAAGACAACTTGTCTTTTAGTAGTAAGTAAACAAACAAAGGCTCCTAATTAGTCTGCATAAAAAAATAATATAAAATAAAAAACAAAAAAAAGACAAGAGAAAGGCTTTTATTAATTATAAACTGGAGGAATGTAGATCATACTGGGTCCATTAGGTCAGTGGTCCCCAACCACCAACCTACCGAGAAAAAAAAAAAAAAAGAAATTAAAAAAAAAAAATATTATTATTATTTTTTTTTTTGTAATTAAATCAACATAAAAAACACAATATATACATTATATATCAATATAAATCAATACAGTCTGCAGGGATACAGTCCGTAAGCACACATGATTGTATTTCTTTATGACAAAAAAAAAAAAAAAATTTTTTTTTTACTACCCCCCCCCCCGCATTGACCGGTCCGCAAGTACAAAAAGGTTGGGGACCACTGCATTAGGTCATGCCTCATGTGCCTGATTTTATTTTCTCGAATTAGTGCTTGTACTGTTTAAAAAAAGATTACTCCCTATTAGTGTTGTCCCGATACCAATATTTTGGTACTAAAATTATTTCAATACTTTTTGGTACTTTTCTACATGAAGGGGACCACAAAAAAATGGCATTATTGGCTTTATTTTAACAAAGCAATCTTAGGGTACATTAAACATCTGTTTCTTATTGCAAGTTTGTCCTTCAATAAAATAGTGAACATACAAGACAACTTGTCTTTTAGTAGTAAGTAAACAAACAAAGGCTCCTAATTTAGCTGCTGACATATGCAGTAACATATTGCGTCATTTATCTACCTATTATTTTGTCAACATTATTAAGGACAAGTGGTAGAAAATGAATTATTAATCTACTTGTTCATTTACTGTTAATATCTGCTTCAACATGTTCTATCCTTCTGTTAAAATGTCATAATCACTTATTGCTTCTGTTGTTTGATACTTTACATTAGTTTTGGATGATACCACAAATTTGGGTATCAATGCGATACCAAGTCGTTACAGGATCATACATTGCTCATATTCAAAGTCCTCATGTGTCCGGGGACATATTTCCTGAGTTTATAAACATAATGTACATTTTTTTTAAACGAAAGAAGACGTTGTGATGCCATGAAAATATCGACGTAATCATAGTAGTATCGACTAGATACGTGCCTGCACGTGCCAATGGCGTTTGTTTACACTGTGACGGCGGTGAGCTACGGTGTGTAGTGAAGCATGTTTAGCTATTCCTCGTCCTGCAGGGATGATACTTGTAAGAGACTTGACTACCGTAAAGTATATACATGTGGAGGTTGCCCTCCTGTGGGTTCCTCTGACACAAAGATGCTCTCGTGGGCCCGGTAGTCTGGGTAACAAGTCTTTTATTTTCATATAGCGGTAGGGTTTTGCTTTCCAGCGAAATGTCTCTCAGTCTCATGCGTCCACTCACCATCCACTCCAACCCCGTGTCTCGTTCCGGCTGCTGCTAATAAGGGCGACAGGTGATTAGATAACAAGCCCCAGCTGGGCAATCCACTCACCTCCACAATACATTACAGTACAAGCGGAAGAAAATGGATGGATGGATGTATGGATATGTACATACAAACAAGATATGATAAAGGGTGTACACTGCATATGTAATTTGCCTTCCATTTTCCCAGCTTTATTGAAGGCAGCATCAAATCAGAGGGTGAAGTGTACTGTCGTCAATCTGCAGCCAATCAAGCACGGAGACAAGCTGTGCACTGGTGATTGGATCACTAAGAAGCTGGTCGTGGATGTGACTGGTCGTCATGGCGTCTTGTTATTATTGTTATGCGCGTCCCTCCCGCTGCTTTGGGCTGTCAGGCTCCCGGCTCATTATTGGAGAAAAATAATGACCGAGGTGGCACTCAGCCTCTATTGTGTCGGCGTCACAATGAGAGCCGAGAGCGCCTCCATTAGAAGTCGTGACGGAGTGTTCCAGTCCCCTTGACTGGCCTTTGTGTTCGTCTTAGGTAATCACTTTGCCGGTAAAGTGAGCTCCGAGGCCCGTTTGTTCCGCGGGGAAGTGTGATTGCCGCTTTAATTTAATTGATGTCTGCGTCAGCCGGCGCTTTGTAATTATTCGTCTCTGTGCCCACCGCGATAAGGGAATTAATCAAGCCGCTATGTTGTCCTCATTTTGTCACAGGGACACAATTGTCAAATAGAGCGGTCTCACCTCGTGGAAGTGGAGGCAGTGCTGGTGGTGCTTGATTGGCTGACAGTCGGATGAGACCATTGTTGCTCTTTTCCTTATCAAAAATCTAAATGTGCCTTGAAACTACAAAACCCAAAAGCGGTGAAGTTGCCACGGTGTGTAAATGGTAAATAAAAACTGTCATGATCCGTGGTCCGGATCATGTTTTTGTTATGTTCTGTTAGTTTTAGACTCCGGTTCCTGTTTTTGTGCACCCTTGTTTGTTTTAGTTACCATCCATCCATCCATCCATCCATCCATCCATCCATCTTCCTCCGCTTATCCGAGGTCGGGTTGCGGGGGCAGCAGCCTAAGCAGGGAAGCCCAGACTTCCCTCTCCCCAGCCACTTGGTCCAGCTCTTCCCGGGGGATCCCGAGGCGTTCCCAGGCCAGCCGGGAGACATAGTCTTCCCAACGTGTCCTGGGTCTTCCCAACGTGTCCTGGGTCTTCCCCGTGCCCTAAACACCTCCTTAGGGAGGCGTTCGGGTGGCATCCTGACCAGATGCCCGAACCACCTCATCTGGCTCCTCTCCATGTGGAGGAGCAGTGGCTTTACTTTGAGCTCCTCCCGGATGACAGAGCTTCTCACCCTATCTCTAAGGGAGAGACCCGCCACCCGGTGGAGGAAACTCATTTGGGCCGCTTGTACCCGTGATCTTGTCCTTTCGGTCATAACCCAAAGCTCATGACCATAGGTGAGGATGGGAACGTAGATCGACCGGTAGATTGAGAGCTTTGCCTTGCGGCTCAGCTCCTTCTTCACCACAACAGACCGATACAGCGTCCGCATTACTGAAGACGCCGCACCGATCCACCTGTCGATCTCACCATCCACTCTTCCCTCACTCGTGAACAAGACTCCGAGGTACTTGAACTCCTCCACTTGGGGCAAGATCTCCTCCCCAACCCGTTTGTTATGTTCTGTTAGTTTTAGACTCCGGTTCCTGTTTTTGTGCACCCTTGTTTGTTTTAGTTACCATGGCGACTTATTAGTTTCACCTGCCTCTGGTGTTCGGGACACGCACTTGCTCTAATCAAGAGACCAGTATTTAAGCCTGTCTTTGCCAGTCAGTCGTCCTGGCGTCATTGCTTGTTTCATGCGATACCATAGTTCAGGGGTCACCAACCTTTTTGAAACCAAGAGCTACTTCTTGGGTAGTGATTAATGCGAAGGGCTACCAGTTTGATACACACTTAAATAAATTGCAAGAAATAGCCAATTTGCTCAATTTACCTTTAACTCTATGTTATTATTAATAATTAATGATATTTACACTTAATTGAACGGTTTAAAAGAGGAGAAAACACGAAAAAAAAATGACAATTAAACTTTGAAACATAGTTTATCTTCAATTTCGACTCTTTAAAATTCAAAATTCAACCGAAAAAAAGAAGAGAAAAACTAGCTAATTTGAATCATTTTGAAAAACTTAAAAAAAGAATTTATGGAACATCATTAGTCATTTTTCCTGATTAAGATTAATTTCAGAATTTTGATGACATGTTTTAAATTGGTTAAAATCCAATCTGCACTTTGTTAGAATATATAACAAATTGGACCAAGCTATATTTCTAACAAAGACAAATCATTATTTCTTCTAGATTTTCCAGAACAAAAATTTTAAAAGAAATTCAAAAGACTTTGAAAGAAGATTTAAATTTGATTCTACAGATTTTCTAGATTTGCCAGAATAATTTTTTTGAATTTTAGTCACAAGTTTGAAGAAATATTTCACAAATATTCTTCGTCGAAAAAACAGAAGCTAAAATGAAGAATTAAATTAAAATGTATTTATTATTCTTTACAATAATAAATAAAAAAATTACTTGAACATTGATTTAAATTGTCAGGAAAGAAGAGGAAGGAATTTAAAAGGTAAAAAGGTATATGTGTTTAAAAATCCTAAAATCATTTTAAGGTTGTATTTTTTCTCTAAAATTGTCTTTCTGAATGTTATAAGAAGCAAAGTGAAAAAATAAATGAATTTATTTAAACAAGTGAAGACCAAGTCTTTAAAATATTTTCTTGGATTTTCAAATTCTATTTGAGTTTTGTCTCTCTTAGAATTAAAAATGTTGGGCAAAGCGAGACCAGCTTGCTAGTAAATAAATAAAATTTAAAAAATAGAGGCAGCTCACTGGTAAGTGCTGCTATTTGAGCTATTTTTAGAACAGGCCAGCGGGCTACTCATCTGGTCCTTACGGGCTACCTGGTGCCCGCGGGCACCGCGTTGGTGACCCCTGCCATAGTTCATGCTGCTCATTTTCATGTCCGATTTTATGCTGGTTGTTCGATTCATGCCGTGTCCACGTAAGTGTTAGTTTTTTCATGCCACAGTAAGTCCTGTTTGTTCCATGCCATAGTCCATGTTAAGTGTTTAGCGTCTATGTTTCCTGCGTTGAGTTTTTTTTGTTCGTTAGCTTCTCGTGTGAACGGCACGCTTACCTTTTTGTTTGGTTCCGGTCTTTGTGATGTGTAGGAGTAATTGAGAAAATAAATATGTTCCTACCTGCAAGTCTTGTCCGGAATAGTCCGTTTGCATCCCGGGAGAACAAACCTCGCAGTAAGCTGCGACTCCCCCTTTATGACAAAAGCAGAATGCAATTATTTGCAAATCCTTTTCAACTTATATTCAATTGAATAGACTGCAAAGACAAAATATTCAACGTTCCAACAATAATACATAATGTTGGATAGAGAGAACATACAAATCCTTTATTTTTTTAATGAAAGATACTGAAATTCCACGATATAGTGAATTTGCAAACAGTTAAAATTATACACAAAGCAAACTATAACCTGATACCCAAGAATATACAACAATCCTTCTCAAAAAAAGAGGAGGAATATAATCTTACAGAAAAATGTAATTTAAAACATTTGTACGCACGTACAACACTTAAGACCTTCAGTATATCAGTATGTGGAATTAACAAAAAATCTACTAATATGATCCACTTCAAGAAACTCTTCAATTTTAAAATGTTTACAAAGTACAAAGAAGAAGAACCATGATAAACATTCTGAGTATATTTCATCCATCCATCCATTCATTCATTCTCAAAATAATCGTACTCATCTCATCATATGAAAAGTAACTTACTTCACCAATTGTTATTTATTTATTTATTTTTATTGTGTTTACTTATGGAGTATATTGTGAATAAATTGTCAGGTTCAAGCACTGATGACATCTAATAATCAGACAAGAAGCAAGGAATCGTGCAGAGGCAGAGTTCAATTTAGCTCGAGGAGACATGTGTTTTTGGGCTGGATTCTAGTTACAGATCCAAACTACGCTCGAAAAGTCAAGTCCGTGCGCCTCCTCTATTTATTTGGAAGGGCCCTATTACATCACTGAAGCTGTCGCTGAGGGAAGAGGGGTAATCTCCACAACTCCAGTTAGACACAATATATCAGGGGTGTCAAACGTAAGGCCCGTGGGCCGGATCAGGCCCGTGAACAGGTTTTATCCGGCCCGTGGGATGAGTTTACTAAGTATAAAAATGCGCCGAAATTTTTGAATGAAAGAAACTGCTGTTTTAATTGTGTCCACTAGATGTCACAATAGCAATTATTTGTGTCTTTCTAGATTATGCTACATATGTAAAAAAAAAAATTAAAAAATATACCACACGATGTAAGCAAACTACATAAATAACATTCTGTAATTTGATTTTTAGATTATTTTTTTAATAATAATAATAATAATAGATTTTATTTGTAAAAAGCACTTTACATTGAGTAAACAACCTCAAAGTGCTACAGTGTATTAAAAAAATAAAATAAAATAAATAAATTAGAAAAAAATAAAAAGATAATAAAAAATAAATAAAAACTAGAACAGCCAAATAGCTAAAACTAGTATGCATATATCTAAAAAAAAAAAAGAAAGGTTTTTTTAAAAAGAAGGGTTTTCAAGCCTTTTTTAAAAGCATCCACAGTCTGTGGTGCCCTCAGGTGGTCAGGGAGAGCGTTCCACAGACTGGGAGCAGCGGAGCAGAAAGCCCGGTCTCCCATTGTTCACTGAAGTTGTCTTTATTTTTAAGTTATCGTGCCGTGATTTTACCGGTCCGGCCCACTTGGGAGTAGATTTTTCTCCATGTGGCCCCCCGTCTAAAATGAGTTTGACACCCCTGCAATATATGATTAAAGAATAAATACAAATTAGTTGACGCAGGTCATATGGCCTTGTCTCTGCTCTGTGTGCGTCACGGCGGTGTTCGGCCTTGGCAGCCAGCAGGCCGAGTCTGGACACAAACACTGATAAAGTTGGCTGGCAATCTTTTGGACTGCCAGCTTTGCACAGATACAAAAATACCACTTCAGCATAATTGACAATAATTTATAGCAATGGCCCTTTAAGGCCTACTGAAAGCCACTACTACCGACCACACAGTCTGATAGTTTATATATCAATGATGAAATCTTAACATTGCAACACATGCCAATACGGCCGGGTTAGATTAGTAAAGTGCAATTTTTAATTTCCCGCGAAATATCCTGCTGAAAACGTCTCGGTATGATGACGTTTGCGCGTGACGTCACGGATTGTAGCGGACATTTTGCGACAGCATTGTGGCCAGCTATTAAGTCGTCTGTTTTCATCGCAAACTTCCACAGTATTCTGGACATCTGTGTTGGTGAATCTTTTGCAATTTGTTCAATGAACAATGAAGACAGCAAAGAAGAAAGCTGTAGGTGGGAAGCGGTGTATTAGCGGCCGGCTGCAGCAAAACACAAACACGTAGCCGGTGTTTCATTGTTTACATTCCCGAAGGATGACAGTCAAGCTTTACCATTGGCCTGTGGAGAACTGGGACAACAGAGACTCTTACCAGGAGGACTTTGAGTTGGATACGCGGTACCGTGAGTATGCAGCTGCGGCTTCCAAACATTTGATCGCTTGCCCGTACGTGCGTGCCGCTATGTGCATGTCACGTACGTAACTTTGGGGAAATATATGTGCTGTATGAACTTTGCGGAGGTGAACGGTACTTTGGGCTGTGGGATTGAGTGTGTTGTGCGGGTGTTTGATTTGTATTGGCGGGTTATATGGACGGGAGGGGGGAGGTGTTTGTTATGCAGGATTAATTAGTGGCATATTAAATATAAGCCTGGTTGTGTTGTGGCTAATAGAGTATATATATGTCTTGTGTTTATTTACTGTTGTAGTCATTCCCAGCTGAATATCAGGTCCCACCCGCCTCTCACAGCATCTTCCCTATCTGAATCGCTTCCACTGCCCTCTAGTCCTCCACTTTCACTTTCCTCATCCACAAATCTTTCATCCTCGCTCAAATTAATGGGGAAATCGTCGCTTTCTCGGTCTGAATCGCTCTCGCTGCTGGCGGCCATGATTGTAAACAATGTGCAGATGTGAGGAGCTCCACAACCTGTGACGTCACGCTACTTCCGGTACAGGCAAGGCTTTTTTTTAATCAGCGACCAAAAGTTGCGAACTTTATCGTCGATGTTCTCTACTAAATCCTTTCAGCAAAAATATGGCAATATCGCGAAATGATCAAGTATGACACATAGAATGGATCTGCTATCCCCGTTTAAATAAGAAAATCGCATTTCAGTAGGCCTTTAAGCATAAAGTTAGTGTGATAATATATACAGAATTATTCTAACATAAATTGAGAACAGGAAGTGAACAAAAGTTTTAGCAACTGTTACGTAAAAGAAAAGGGGTGGGATTAAATAAGCTCTGCTTCTTCCTACTCCTTTTCAAACGTGTTGAAAAGAGAAACTGGAATTTGTGATGTGTCATGTTGTATGCTTGCATCTTCCAAATAAACTCAACTCAACTGGAAAATTGTATTTTTTGCAAATATGAGCTCATATGGAATTTGATGCCTGCAACATGTTTCAAAAAAAGCTGGCACAAGTGGCAAAAAAGACTGAGAACGTTGAGGAATACTCATCAAACACTTATTTGGAACATCCCACAGGTGAACGGGCTAATTGGGAACAGGTGGGTGCCACACCTATCTTATCAGCGTCATGATCCGTGGTTCGGGTCATGTTTTGTGTTTTCTGTTTGTTTTGGACTCCTTGAGTTCCTGTTTGTGCACCTCCTGAGTTTGTTACCATGGCTACTTATGATTTTCACCTGCCTCTGTCGTTCGGGACGCTCACCTGTTGGTATTTAAGCCTGCCTTTGCTGGTCACTCGCCCTGGCCTCTTTGTTTGCTTCACGCTACTTTCACGTCAGATTTGTTTGTTCACGCCATAGCTAGTAAGTTTTCTAGTTCATGATTCCAGTGCTACGTTTTGCTTGCCTCCTATAGCCCATGCTAAGTACTTAGCTTCAAGTGCGATCCACACCTTGCTTTCTGTTTTTGTACCTCTTTGAGTTTTTCAAGATGAAATCATGTTCCTACCTGCAAGTCCTGTCCAGAGTCGTCCGTTTGCATCCCGGGAGAACAAACCGCGCAGTAAGCCGCAACCAAACGGTGACAATCAGCTCTTCCAATTTGCTCCAAATATTTGCTCCAAACAGCAGCAGTCATCAAAAATCATCCTCTGTGGGCTTTTTGTCCTCCAGTAGATATTCCCAGCGCCAGTCCTCCCTTAGTATCGATCACCAGGCCTCCCCTCAGCCTCCTTGGCCCGCAGGATTTACTGACGCCGACAGAAAGGTGAACTCCTCTGCGCCGATGATCTCGGCGTGTTTGCGTGACCGTAACTTCCTGCCATGTTCCGTAATCAAGAGCTCATCTGGGCAATCAGGCGAACGTAGAACCTGCAGAGGACGTTCCGTGTTTTTCTCGGCAAACTAATTTGGTTTAGCCGCGACGGAGAGAAAAAACAAGAACGTGGTGTTTCTCCCCGGCGAGCGCCTCATCGATCGTGTTGTTTTCCTCTTCCGCTTTAATGTGGGCGCCATTGACGCATCCTCGGTGTACGTCATCGCAGACCCCTTCCCCCCCACCCCCCCCTACATCAACTCCAAGGTACAGCGTTTTACAAGGACGCTGTCGTAAAAACAAACACACAAAAACGTCGTCTGAGAAAGTGTTTTGAACAGTAATCTGATTTTTCCGTTTGGTGCAGATCAGCGTAGCAAGTTGCCTTACGGTACACATTGGGGGCTTTATTCCCCCACGTGCAATTGTCCCGCTCCACTTAGGTCTGTCACTGCGTTACTTCAACCAAGATGTGGAACTTACCCGTCAAATCTGGCTATGCACGCTCATGAATGTGGATACGCACACACAGATTGTATTACACACTCATAATTGTGGGTACGCACACACAGATTGTATTGCATGCTCATGAATGTGGATATGCACACAAATTAATACCCAGACACGTGAATTGCATTACACACACACAGACTGAGATACAGACACACAAATTAGTAACTAGACACGTGAATTGCATTACACACACACAGATTGAGATACAGACACACACATTAGTAACTCGACACGTGAATTGCATTACACATACACAGATTGAGATACAGACACACAAATTAATACCCAGACACATGACTTGCATTACACACACAGATTGAGAAACAGACATAAAAATTAGTAACTAAACACGGGAATTGCATTACACACACACAGATTTAGAAACAGACATAAAAATTAATACCCAGACACGTGTATTGCATTACACATACACGAATTGAGAGACAGACACACAAATTAGTAACTCGACACGTGAATTGCATTACACATACACAGATACACACATACACGGATTGAGAGACGGACACACAAATGAATACCCAGACACGTGCATTGCATTACACACACACAGATTGAGAAACAGACATAAAAATGACAAAATATGCACATGAATTGCATTACGGACGCACAGATTGTGATACAGACACACAAATTAATACCCAGACACGTGAATTGCATTACACATACACGGATTGAGAGACAGACACCCCAATTAGTAACTAGACATGTGAATTGCATTACACACACACAGATTGAGATACAGACACACAAATTAGTAATTAGACACGTGAATTGAATTACACATACACAGATTGAGATACAGACACACAAATTAGTAACTAGACACGTGAATTGCATTACACATACACAGATTGAGATACAGACACACAAATTAGTAACTAGACACATGAATTGCATTACACACATAGAGATTGCGATACAAACACACAAATTAATACCCAGACACGTGAATTGCATTACACATACACGGATTGAGAGACAGACACACAAATTAGTAACTAGACACGTGAATTGCATTACACACACACAGATTGAGATACAGACACACAAATTAGTAACTAGACACGTGAATTGCATTACACATACACAGATTGAGATACAGACACACAAATTAATACCCAGACACATGACTTGCATTACACACACACAGATTGAGAAACAGACATAAAAATTAGTAAATATGCACGTGAATTGCATTACGGACGCACAGATTGAGATACAGACACACAAATGAATACCCAGACACATGAATTGCATTACACACACACAGATTGAGAAACAGACATAACATTTAGTAAATATGCACGTGAATTGCATTACATACACACAGATTGAGAAACAGACATAACATTTAGTAAATATGCACGTGAATTGCATTACGGACGCACAGATTGCGATACAGACACACAAATTAATACCCAGACACGTGAATTGCATTACGGATGCACAGATTGCGATACAGACACACAAATTAATACCCAGACACGTGAATTGCATTACACACACACACAGATTGAGATACAGACACACAAATTAGTAACTCGACACGTGAATTGCATTACACATACACAGATTGAGATACAGACACACAAATTAATACCCAGACAAGTGACTTGCATTACACACACACAGATTGAGAAACAGACATAAAAATTAGTAAATATGCACGTGAATTGCATTACGGACGCACAGATTGAGATACAGACACACAAATGAATACCCAGACACGTGAATTGCATTACACACACACAGATTGAGAAACAGACATAACATTTAGTAAATATGCACGTGAATTGCATTACATACACACAGATTGAGAAACAGACATAACATTTAGTAAATATGCACGTGAATTGCATTACGGACGCACATATTGCGATACAGACACACAAATTAATACCCAGACACGTGAATTGCATTACGGATGCACAGATTGCGATACAGACACACAAATTAATACCCAGACACGTGAATTGCATTACACACACACAGATTGAAAAACTGACGTAAACATTGGTAAATAGGCACGTGAATTGCATTATAGACGCACATATTGCGATACGGACACACAAATGAATACCCAGACACGTGACTTGCATTACACATACACACAGATTGAGAAACAGACACAAAAATGAGTAACTAAACATGTGAATTGCATTACACACACACTGATTGACATACCGACATAAAAATTAGTAAATATGCACATGAATTGCATTACGGATGCACAGATTGCGATACAGACACACAAATTAATACCCAGACACGTGAATCGCATTACACACACACAGATTGAAAAACGGACATAAAAATGGGTAAATAGGCACGTGAATTGCATTATAGACGCACATATTGCGATACAGACACACAAATGAATACCCAGACACGTGACTTGCATTACACATACACACAGATTGAGAAACAGACACAAAAATTAGTAACTAAACATGTGAATTGCATTACACACACACAGATTGAGAAACAGACATACAAATTTGTGAACAGGCACGTGAATTGCATTACAGACGCACATATTGCGATACAGACACACAAATGAATACTCAGACACATGACTTGCATTACACACACACAGATTGAGAAACAGACATCAAAATTGGTAAATAGGCATGTGAATTGCATTACAGATGCACAGATTGCGATACAGACACACAAATTAATACCCAGACACATGACTTGCATTACACACACACAGATTGAGAAACAGACATAAAAATTAGTAACTAAACACGGGAATTACATTACACACACACAGATTTAGAAAGAGACATAAAAATGTGTAAATAGGCACATGAATTGCATTACACACACACATATTGCGATACAGACACACAAATTAATACCCAGACACGTGAATTGCATTACACATACACGGATTGAGAGACAGACACACAAATTAGTAACTAGACACGTGAATTGCATTACACATACACAGATTGAGATACAGACACACAAATTAATACCCAGACACATGACTTGCATTACACACACACAGATAGAGAAACAGACATAAAAATTAGTAACTAAACACGGGAATTGCATAACACACACACAGATTTAGAAACAGACATAAAAATGTGTAAATAGGCACATGAATTGCATTACACACACACAGATTGCGATACAGACACACAAATTAATACCCAGACACGTGAATTGCATTACACATACACGGATTGAGAGACAGACACACAAATTACTAACTAGACACGTGAATTGCATTACACATACACAGATACACACATACACGGATTGAGAGACAGACACACAAATGAATACCCAGACACATGCATTGCATTACACACACACAGATTGAGAAACAGACATAAAAATGAGTAAATATGCACGTGAATTGCATTACGGACGCACAGATTGCGATACAGACACACAAATGAATACCCAGACACGTGAATTGCATTACACATACACGGATTGAGAGACAGACACCCCAATTAGTAACTAGACATGTGAATTGCATTACACACACACAGATTGAGATACAGACACACAAATTAGTAACTAGACACGTTAATTGCATTACACATACACGGATTGAGAGACGGATACACACATTAGTAACTAGACACGTGAATTGCATTACACATTCACAGATACACACATACACAGATTGAGAGACAGACACACAAATTAATACCCAGACACGTGAATTGCATTACACACACACAGATTGAGAGACAGACACACAAATTAGTAACTAGGCACGTGAATTGCATTACACATACACAGATTGAGAGACAGACACACAAATTAGTAACTATGCACGTGAATTGCATTACACATACACAGATTGAGAGACAGACACACAAATTAGTAACTATGCACGTGAATTGCATTACACATACACGGATTGAGAGACAGACACACACATTAGTAACTAGACACGTGAATGGCATTACACATACACAGATACACACATACACAGATTGAGAGACAGACACACAAATTAATACCCAGACACGTGAATTGCATTACACACACACAGATTGAGAGACAGACACACAAATTAGTAAATAGGCACGTGAATTGCATTACACATACACGGATTGAGAGACAGACACACACATTAGTAACTAGACACGTGAATTGCATTACACATACACAGATACACACATACACAGATTGAGAGACAGACACACAAATGAATACCCAGACACATGCATTGCATTACACACACACAGATTGAGAAACAGACATAAAAATGAGAAAATATGCACATGAATTGCATTACGGACGCACAGATTGCGATACAGACACACAAATTAATACCCAGACACGTGAATTGCATTACACATACACAGATTGAGATACAGACACACAAATTAGTAACTAGACACGTGAATTGCATTACACATACACAGATTGAGATACAGACACACAAATTAGTAACTAGACACGTGAATTGCATTACACATACACAGATTGAGATACAGACACACACATTAGTAACTCGACACGTGAATTGCATTACACACACACAGATTGAGATACAGACACACACATTAGTAACTCGACACATGAATTGCATTACACATACACAGATTGAGATACAGACACACACATTAGTAACTAGACACGTGAATTGCATTACACATACACAGATTGAGATACAGACACACAAATTAGTAACTAGACACGTGAATTGCATTACACATACACAGATTGAGATACAGACACACACATTAGTAACTCGACACGTGAATTGCATTACACACACACACATTAGTAACTCGACACGTGAATTGCATTACACATACACAGATTGAGATACAGACACACACATTAGTAACTAGACACGTGAATTGCATTACACATACACAGATTGAGATACAGACACACAAATTAGTAACTAGACACGTGAATTGCATAACACATACACAGATTGAGATACAGACACACACATTAGTAACTCGACACGTGAATTGCATTACACACACACACAGATTGAGATACAGACACACAAATTAGTAACTAGACACGTGAATTGCATAACACATACACAGATTGAGATACAGACACACACATTAGTAACTCGACACGTGAATTGCATTACACATACACAGATTGAGATACAGACACACAAATTAGTAACTAGACACGTGAATTGCATAACACATACACAGATTGAGATACAGACACACACATTAGTAACTCGACACGTGAATTGCATTACACATACACAGATTGAGATGCAGACACACACATTAGTAACTCGACACGTGAATTGCATTACACATACACAGATTGAGATACAGAAACACAAATTAGTAACTAGACATGTGAATTGCATTACACATACACAGATTGAGATACAGACACACAAATTAGTAACTAGACACGTGAATTGCATTACACATACACAGATTGAGATACAGACACACAAATTAGTAACTAGACACGTGAATTGCATTACACATACACAGATTGAGATACAGACACACACATTAGTAACTCGACACGTGAATTGCATTACACACACACAGATTGAGATACAGACACACAAATTAGTAACTAGACACGTGAATTGCATTACACATACACAGATTGAGAGACAGACACACACATTAGTAACTCGACAAGTGAATTGCATTACACACACAGATTGAGATACAGACACACAAATTAGTAACTAGACACGAGAATTGCATTACACACACACAGATTGAGATACAGACACACAAATTAGTAACTAGACACGTGAATTGCATTACACATACACAGATTGAGATACAGACACACACATTAGTAACTAGACACGTGAATTGCATTACACACACACAGATTGAGATACAGACACACACATTAGTAACTCGACACGTGAATTGCATTACACATACACAGATTGAGATACAGACACACACATTAGTAACTAGACACGTGAATTGCATTACACATACACAGATTGAGATACAGACACACAAATTAGTAACTAGACACGTGAATTGCATTACACATACACAGATTGAGATACAGACACACACATTAGTAACTCGACACGTGAATTGCATTACACACACACAGATTGAGATACAGACACACACATTAGTAACTCGACACGTGAATTGCATTACACATACACAGATTGAGATACAGACACACAAATTAGTAACTAAACATGTGAATTGCATTACAGACGCACAGATTGCAATACAGACACACAAATTAATACCCAGACCCGTGACTTGCATTACACATACACAGATTGAGAAACAGACATAAACATTAGTAAATAGGCACATGAATTGCATTACAGACGCATAGATTGAAAAACAGACACAAAAATTAGTAACTAAACACGTGAATTTCATTACACACACACATCGATTGAGAAACAGACATAAAAATTAGTAAATAGGCATGTGAATTGCATTACAGACGCACAAATTAATACCCAGACACGTGAATTGAATTGCATTACACACACACAGATTGAGAAACAGACAAAAAAATTAGTAACTAAGCACATGATTTGCATTACACCTACACGGATTGAGAGACAGACACACAAATTAGTAACGCGACACGTGAATTGCATTACACATACACAGATTGTGATACAGACACACAAATTACTAACTAAACACGTGAATTGCATTACAAACGCAAAGATTGCGATACAGACACACAAATTAATACCCAGACCCGTGACTTGCATTACACACACACAGATTGAGAAACAGACATAAACATTAGTAACTAAACACGTGAATTGCATTACACACACACACACAGATTGAGAAACGGACATACAAATTAGTAAATAGGCACGTGAATTGCATTACAGACGCACAAATTGCGATACAGACCCACAAATGAATACCCACACACATGAATTGCATTACACACACAGATTGAGAAACAGACATAAACATTTATAAATAGGCACGTGAATTGCATTACAGACGCACAAATTGCGATACAGACACACAAATTGATACCCAGACATGTGAATTGCATTACACACACACAGATTGTGATACAGACACACAAATTACTAACTAAACACGTGAATTGCATTACAAACGCAAAGATTGCGATACAGACACACAAATTAATACCCAGACCCGTGACTTGCATTACACACACACAGATTGAGAAACAGACATAAACATTAGTAACTAAACACGTGAATTGCATTACACACACACACACAGATTGAGAAACGGACATACAAATTAGTAAATAGGCACGTGAATTGCATTACAGACGCACAAATTGCGATACAGACCCACAAATGAATACCCACACACATGAATTGCATTACACACACAGATTGAGAAACAGACATAAACATTTATAAATAGGCACGTGAATTGCATTACAGACGCACAAATTGCGATATAGACACACAAATTGATACCCAGACATGTGAATTGCATTACACACACACAGATTGAGAAACAGACACAAAAATTAGTAACTAAACATGTGAATTGCATTACATACACACAGATTGAGAAACAGACATAAACATTTGTGAATAGGCACGTGAATTGCATTACAGACGCACAGATTGCGATACAGACACACAAATTAATACCCATACACGTGAATTGCATTACACACACACACACAGATTGAGAAACAGACACAAAAATTTGTAACTAAACACGTAAATTGCATTACACACACACAGATTGAGAAACAGACACAATAATTAGTAACTAAACACGTGAATTGCATTACACATACACAGATTGTTTTTCAGACACACAAATTAGTAACTAGACACGTGAATTGCATTACACATACACAGATTGCGATAGAGACACACAAATTAGTAACTAAACACTTGAATTGCATTACAGACGCACAGATTGCGATACAGACACACAAATTAATACCCAGACCCGTGACTTGCATTACACACACAGATTGAGAAACAGACATAAACATTAGTAACTAAACACGTGAATTGCATTACACACACACACACAGATTGAGAAACAGACATACAAATTAGTAAATAGGCACGTGAATTGCATTACAGACGCACAAATTGCGATACAGACCCACAAATGAATACCCACACACATGAATTGCATTACACACACAGATTGAGAAACAGACATAAACATTAGTAACTAAACACGTGAATTGCATTACACACACACACACAGATTGAGAAACAGACATACAAATTAGTAAATAGGCACGTGAATTGCATTACAGACGCACAAATTGCGATACAGACCCACAAATGAATACCCACACACATGAATTGCATTACACACACAGATTGAGAAACAGACATAAACATTTGTAAATAGGCACGTGAATTGCATTACAGACGCACAAATTGCGATACAGACACACAAATTGATACCCAGACATGTGAATTGCATTACACACACACAGATTGAGAAACAGACACAAAAATTAGTAACTAAACATGTGAATTGCATTACATACACACAGATTGAGAAACAGACATAAACATTTGTGAATGGGCACGTGAATTGCATTACACACACACAGATTGCGATACAGACACACAAATTAATACCCATACACGTGAATTGCATTACACACACACACACAGATTGAGAAACAGACACAAAAATTAGTAACTAAACACGTAAATTGCATTACACACACACAGATTGAGAAACAGACACAAAAATTAGTAACTAAACACGTGAATTGCATTACACACACACAGATTGAGAAACAGACACAAAAATTAGTAACTAAACACGTGAATTGCATTACACATACACAGATTGAGAAACAGACACACAAATTAATACCCAGACACATGAATTGCATTACACACAACACAGATTGAGAAACAGACATAAAAATGAGTAACTGGACACGTGAATTGCATTACAGACGCACAGATTGCGATACAGACACACAAATTAATACCCAGACACATGACTTGCATTACACACACACAGATTGAGAAACAGACACAAAAATTAGTAACTAAACATGTGAATTGCATAACATACACACAGATTGAGAAACAGACATAAACATTTGTGAATAGGCACGTGAATTGCATTACACACACACAGATTGCGATACAGACACACAAATTAATACCCATACACGTGAATTGCATTACACACACACACACACAGATTGAGAAACAGACACAAAAATTAGTAACTAAACACGTAAATTGCATTACACACACACAGATTGAGAAACAGACACAAAAATTAGTAACTAAACACGTGAATTGCATTACACACACACACACAGATTGAGAAACAGACACAAAAATTAGTAACTAAACACGTAAATTGCATTACACACACACAGATTGAGAAACAGACACAAAAATTAGTAACTAAACACGTGAATTGCATTACACACACACACACACAGATTGAGAAACAGACACAAAAATTAGTAACTAAACACGTAAATTGCATTACACACACACAGATTGAGAAACAGACACAAAAATTAGTAACTAAACACGTGAATTGCATTACACACACACAGATTGAGATACAGACACACAGATTGAGATACACGTTTGTAAAATAATTTTGCTACAAAAATACTTCCATGCATGACCCTAAAAACCGAGGTACCTACTCAGTTGTGATTAATGCGTACCGTTCCATTCCTGGTATTAATGTATGAGTTGCATCCCAGAAGGTGACAAATGTGGTCTTCTAGAGATGATCATTAGGTATTACAACGTGCTAATGCGGGTGTTGCTGCACAGATCCTTGAAAAAAGAGACAGATTTCACTGGACGGTCCCTGGAGATAGCGAGTCTGAGGATTTACGACGCAGCCCAAGAAAGCCATCACAACTCTCATTTGAACAATAAATGACTTCTCAGCGGGGGAAACCAAAAAAGGTTGCATTTTTGTGTGCGTGCTTGCATCCCCGTGCTTCCTCTACCGTCCCTGGAGGGCTCGCCGAGGCAATCTGGAGGGCGCTTTTTGCTCAGGCGAACACTTGATGCACAACAGCGGAGGAATCTGGCAGGGCTTAATTGAGGACACAATTGCACTCGCAGCGTTGATTGGCTGTTAGTTGAATGGCGACTCCCCCCCCCCCCGCCCGTTTGTACACACCTGTCGGCTGATGGCGAGGCGGTGACACAGCTGGCAGCTCAATTTTAGAGAGGAGCTTGTTGGTCCTTCTTTGGGTCTCTTCTGTTTGTCGGGTTCCTTTGTGGGGGTTTTAAACAATAAAACTCTAAAATGTAACTATCTGGCATTCCAGCTGGACACGAGCGTAACTAACGACTTTGAATAGAATAGAAACGAATAGAGTGGACTTTATTGTCATTTAATTTGCATATAACGAGATTAAGGACTCCAACTTAAGGTGCGGTGGTGGGAACAAATATGGGATAAAAAATAAATTACAAAAGGGGTAATAAAGATAAAACTAAGAATTGAAATAAACAGACTACTTTCCAATAAAAATAACAAGCAATCCTGTACAATATACAAAACACTATACAAATACAAAATAAGTAAGTCAATTGGTAAGTCAATTAATGTTTATTTAAATAGCCCTTAATCAAAAGTGCCTTGAAGGTCTGCACAAACCATTTTTGGAACCCACATCAGAGCGAGTAAAAACTCCAAAAGCCCAACCTGGGAAAAAGAAGAATTTAATTATATTTATATAGCGCTTTTCTCTAGTGACTCAAAGCGATAAAACTAAGAATTGAAATGAACAGACTACTATCCAATAAAAAATAATAAGCAATCCTGTACAATATACAAAACACTATACAAATACAAAATAAGTAAGTCAATTAGTAAGTCAATTAGTAAGTCAATTAACATTTATTTATATAGCCCTTAATCACAAGTGCCTTGAAGGTCTGCACAAACCATTATTGAAACCCACATTAAGCAAGTAAAAACTCCAAAAGCCCAACCTGGGAAAAAGGAGAATTGAATTATATTTATATAGCGCTTTTCTCTAGTGACTCAAAGTGATAAATCTAAGAATTGAAATAAACAGACTAATATCCAATAAAAAATAATAAGCAATCCTGTATAATATACAAATACAAAATAAGTAAGTCAATTGGTAAGTCAATCAATGTTTATTTATATAGCCCTTAATCACAAGTGCCTTGAAGGTCTGCACAAACAATTATTGAAACCCACATTAAGCAAGTAAAAACTCCAAAAGCCCAACCTGGGGAAAAGAAGAATTTAATTATATTTATATAGCGCTTTTCTCTAGTGACTCAAAGCGATAAATCTAGGAATTGAAATAAACAGACTACTATCCAATAAAAAATAATAAGCAATCCTGTATAATATACAAATACAAAATAAGTAATTCAATTGGTAAGTCAATCAATGTTTATTTATATAGCCCTTAATCACAAGTGCCTTGAAGGTCTGCACAAACCATTATTGAAACCCACATTAAGCAAGTAAAAACTCCAAAAGCCCAACCTGGGAAAAAGAAGAAGTGAATTATATTTATATAGCGCTTTTCTCTAGTGACTCAAAGCGATAAATCTAAGAATTGAAATAAACAGACTACTATCCAATAAAAAATAATAAGCAATCCTGTACAATATACAAAACACTATACAAATACAAAATAAGTAAGTCAATTGGTAAGTCAATCAATGTTTATTTATATAGCCCTTAATCACAAGTGCCTTGAAGGTCTGCACAAACAATTATTGAAACCCACATTAAGCAAGTAAAAACTCCAAAAGCCTTGGGAAGTTTTTGCAGATGTGTCAAGCTGGCTTTATGCCGTTCAGGGTTAAATATTTTAGCCTTGACGTTCCAATTTAGACAGTTTGAAAGGGTTTTTACAAAAGCCAAAAGCAGTGAAGTTGTCACCTTGTGTAAATGGTAAATACAAACAGAATGCAAGGATTTGCAAATCCTTTTCAACTTATATTCAATTGAATAGACTGCAAAGACAAGAGATTTAATATTTGAACTGTGAAATGTAATTTTTGTTTTGCAAATAATGACCAACTTAGAGTTTAATTGCACAAAAGTTGGCACAGGGGAATTTTTACCACTGTGTTACATGGCCTTTCCTTTTAACAACACTCAGTAAACGTTTGGGAACTGAGGAGACACATTTTTGAAGCTTTTCAGGTGGAATTCTTTCCCATTCTTGCTTGATGTACAGCTTAAGTTGTTCAACAGTCCGGGGGTCTCCCTTGTGGTATTTTAGGCTTCATATTGCGCCACACATTTTCAATGGGAGACAGGTCTGGACTACAGGCAGGCCAGTCTAGTACCCGCACAGGGAGAATGGATGCATTTTGGCTTAAAAACTAAAGATAAAGCTGAAGTTACAACACTGAAACACCCTCAGGAAGAGGTGCTTTAAGATATGGCTAGCTAGCTAGAGGCTAAAGTCCATCCGCAGTCTGCAGTATTTTAGCAACTTCTAAATCACTGATCCTTGTCTCCATGGCGACAAATAAAGTGAGTTTCTTACAAGGACGAGGAATAGCTAAACATGCTTCACTACACACCGTAGCTCACCGGCGTCAAAATGTAAACAAACGCCATTGGTGGATCTACACCTGACATCCATTGTAATGATACCAAGTACAGTAGTGTATCTAGTCGATACTACTATGATTACGTCAATATTTTCTGGCATCTTCTTTCGTTTTCATAAAGTCAGGAAATATGTCCCTGGACACATGAGGACTTTGAATATGACCAATGTATGATCCTGTAACTACTTGGTATCGAATTGATACCCAAATGTGTGGTATCATCCAAAACTAATGTCAAGTATCAAACAGAAGAAGAATAAGTGATTATAACATTTTAACAGAAGTGTAGATAGAACATGTTAAAAGAGAAAGTAAGCAAATATTAACAGTAAATGAACAAGTAGATTAATAATTCATTTTCTACCGCTTGTCCTTAATAATGTTGACAAAATAACAGAATGGAAAATGACACAATATGTAACTGCATATAGATAAATTAGGAGCCTTTGTTTGTTTACTTACTACTAAAAGACAAGTTGTCTTGTATGTTCACTATTTTATTTAAGGACAAACTTGCAATAATAAACATATGTTTAATGTACCCTAAGATTTTGTTGTTGAAATAAAGCCAATAATGCCATTTTTTGTGGTTCCCTTTATTTAGAAAAGTATCAAAAAGTATAAAAATAATTTTGGTACCGGTACCAAAATATTGGTATCGGGACTACACTACCTTTTAGTGTATTTAGGATAGGACTTTATTGTCATTGCACAAGTACAACAAAACTATGTTTTCAGCACAAACCCGTTCAAGATTAGACAAACAAACAGTGTACAGGGTTACAGAACAGGAACACTGATGGGTCGCCACGAAGCACCCCGTAAAAGGTGGGAAAAAGGTAAAACGCTGGGGAAGAAGATGAGTAAAAAAATACAATCTAGACTGGGCTCCTAAGGGGACCTAGTCTGGAGTGGGAAAAAAACTCCATGTCATGCACACATAAACATTTTACATATAATCACGACAACTCGCAACAGAATGGGGGGGAGTTGGGTCCCTGGAGGTCGACTGCTGCTATAAAGCGCTGCCAGCCGTCCATCACCCGGAAGGGGAATCAAGTGGTGGTGAAGGCGTGGGGATTGGGGGTGGAGGTGTGTGTGTATATGCCCATTGTCTTGGGCGTGTTGATGTAGTGTCCATAGGCCTGGGGCCGTTCTGCATGCAAGCAAAAGTTCGACTCCAGGTATCGTTGAGGAGGGAGGGAGGTCAAAAGCGTCCATCATTGAGGTGTCTTCTGGGAGATGTTTTCCGAACAGCCTGCTCCTGTTGTTGCAGCGTCAAGGCCATTCGAGGGAGTCAAATCGTAGATTACACTGCAAAAACTGAATTTCGAAGAATGTATCTGAATGTGCATGAACTATTTCTGTTCAAAATTGTTTGAAATGTCACATGTTAAATGTTTAAATACACTGCAAAAACTGAAATGTAAGTAAGATGAAATATCTCAAATAAGGGTGATATTTGCTTATTTTCTGTCTGATAAGATAATTCTTCTCACTGAGCAGATTTTATGTTAGAGTGTTTTACTTGTTTTAAGTGTTTTGGTCCTAAATGATCTCAGTAAGATATTACAGCTTGTTGCTGAGATTTGATGACCTATATTGAGTAAAACATGCTTGAAACTAGAATATCAACTGTTGCAAAGCTGTGTCATCAACACTCACTAGTATAAAACTACTTTTTTAAAGTAATTATTTCTTACTTCAAGCATGAAAAAAAATAAATCATGATTTTGACACAATTGTGTCTCATAATTAAAACAGATGACAGCCAAATGGACTTTGCTGTTTTATTTTCAATGAAACAATAGAAAATACGTACTCATATAGTAGTACAGTTGGCACAGTACAGTAAACTGACAGTTAATATTTAAACATGTGACATTTCAAACAGTTTTGAACAGAAATAGTTCATGCACATTCAGATAAATTCTTCAAAGTTACAATAAAAAAATTTTTGGCCGGGGGCTGGGCTGTATATATGCGCACTAATTGACTGAAAGAGCACGCACTTGGCGCGATGATGTCATGTTATCCATGGAAAAATGTATTTTTAGACAATATGATTTGCCTGAGCGGCTAGGAGACCCCGAGAGTAACAAGCGCTTGCCTTGTTGCCTTTCCATTAAGAACAATAAATTAGTTTTTAGTATAAGTTTGCTGGTTTCAAGAAATGTAATGCCGAGCGCATATCATTAAGTCAAGATAATGGCACTAGCATTTACTTCATTTAAGAATATTTTTCAACATATTGAACAAAAAGGTGTCATTTTTTTTTCTACCAAGAAAAGTGCACTTGTTATTAGTGAGAATATACTTATTTTAAGGTATTTTTGGGTTCATTGAAGTTAGCTAATTTGACTTGTTTTGGAAAGTCTTGACAAGCCGAATGTTCTTGTTCTATTGGCAGATCATTTTGCTTAGTTCAAATAAAATACCCCTAATTTTTTGTATTTTGTTCTTGTTTTTGACCACTGACTTTCTGCAGTGTAGTATTTTCCCTCAAAATTGGAGCCGACAAGCGAGAGAGAGAGATGATATCATTTTCTCACGTTTGGTGCTCGTTAACAGACGGCAGGGAACCACATGAGTCATAAAACATCATTAAAAACTCACTCTGCCTTTAATGTAGTTTTTGGTTGGAATGACCAAATACTAATTGCTACCTAGTTTTGTCGTTGAGAGTTTAGTGAACACAAAAGTGAGAAACTTTTTTGAGCTTTATCTTTAGGACTTGTAGTGAAGCCTGCTTCTTTATGACTTCCTAAAAAAAGGGGACGTTCACAGCTTATTTCTGGCCGCATCCAGTGAGTGGATGACCTGATGATTCAAGATGTGATGGAGGAGGAAGGAAGTCTCACAAAAGTCTTAATAATGGATTTCAGTCCACGGTCGTCTTTGGATGGTTTTACCCCCAAAACACATCCGGTCAGGATTTTGTGGGGATTTAGCGTCTTTGTGGTACACGGCGATAGAGACGGCGGTGTTTGTACGAGGACTGGGAGAAAGGCGACTTGCTAATGGCTCGTTTGGCGCTCAGTCAAAGGACTTGAAGGAGCTTTCGGGGCCTCTCGTGCTTCATTAAGTGGAGCAGACATCTCCTCTCTGCTTCCTCCTGTGTCAACTTAATTGTGCTCAGGAAGTCAAGCATTTATACCGCAATTACTGGCGGACTTTTATTACCTGCACCGAGACGCTTGTGATCATATTGCTTTTCTGTTTGCGTGCAGGTTTATTTCCCCCACATACACTATATTGCCAAAAGTATTTGGCCACCTGCCCGGACTCACATATGAACTTGAAGTGCCATCCCATTCCTAACCTTGTGATAAATTGGCAACCAAGGTAATCAAAAAGGTTAACCAACGAACGAGATTTCTCTACAGAATCTCCTCTCTGTTCAACAAAAGCACCGGGAACTCTCGTTCAACCCTTTTTCGATTACGCATGCACCTCCTGGTACCCTAGCACCTCCAAAACCCTCAAATCTAAACTCCAAACATCTCAGAACAAGCTAGTCAGGTTACTTCTAGACCTCCACCCCAGATCACACCTCACTCCTACCCACTTCTCCAAAGTGGGCTGGCTCAGGGTGGAGGACAGAGTTAAACAACTTGCACTGAGCCTGGTCTATAAAATCCGCTACACCTCCCTGATACCGAAGTACATGTCAAACTACTTCCTTAACGTAAATGACCGCCATAACCACAACACCAGGGGGAGCTCCACTAACCACGTTAAACCCAGATTCCGAACTAACAAAGGTCTTAACTCATTCTCTTTCTATGCCACATCAATGTGGAATGCGCTCCCAACAGGTGTAAAAGAAAGGGCATCTCTATCCTCCTTCAAAACCGCAATGAAAGTTGACCTCCAGGCAGCTACAACCCTAAACTAACACCCTCCCCGGATTGCTAATAATCAAATGTAAACAATCAAATGCAGATACTTTTTCTTATGCCTTCTGATCTCTCTCTCTCTCTCTCTCTCTCTCTCTCTCTCTCTCTCTCTCTCTCTCTCTCTATGTCCACTACTTGATGTCCATATCCCCCCCCCCCCCCCACCCCTGATTATAAATAATGTAAATAATTCAATGTGATTATCTTGTGTGATGACTGTATTATGATGAGAGTATATATCAGGGGTTGACAACTCAAAGTGTTGAAAGAGCCATATTGGACCAAAAATACAAAAACAAATCTGTCTGCAGCCGCAAAAAATTAAAAGCCATATTACATGTGTCATGGGATATACATTTAATTAAGAGGACTTAAAGGAAACTAAATGAGCTCAAATATAGCTACAAATGAGGCATAATGATGCAATATGTACATATAGCTAGCCTAAATAGCATGTTAGCATCGATTAGCTTGCAGTCATTCAGTGACCAAATATGCCCGATTAGCACTCCACACAAGTCAATAACATCAACAAAACTCACCTTTGTGCACTCATGCACAACGTTAAAAGTGTGGTGGACAAAATGAGACCGAAAAAGAAGTGGCATAAAACACGTCCTAGAAAGTCGGAGAAAGTTGTAAACAAACTAAGGTGAGTTCAAGGACCGCCAAAATTAGTAGGACAAAACGGCGCTCACCAAATACTTGATATCAGTGAAGCATGTTTAATATAAACAGTGTGCTTTATAACAATTAGGGAGGTTTGTGTCATGTTTGTCCTCCTACAGAAACCATATTAAAACAATTTGTTTTTTTCCCGCTCATCTATTTCCATTTTTCATACATTTTTGAAAAAGCTCCAGAGAGCCACTAGGGCGGCGCTAAAGAGCCGCATGCGACTCTAGAGCCGCGGGTTGCCGACCCCTGGTATATATGATAGTATATATCTGTATCATGAATCAATTTAAGTGGACCCCGACTTAAACAAGTTGAAAAACTTATTCGGGTTTTACCATTTAGTGGTCAATTGTACGGAATATGTACTTCACTGTGCAACCTGCTAATAAAAGTCTCAATCAATCAATCAAACCTACAGGGTTCAATATGATGTCGGTCCACCTTTTGCAGCTATTACAGCTTCAACTCTTCTGGGAAGGCTGTCCACAAGGTTGCCGAGTGTGTTTATGCTAGGTTCACACTAGAGATGTCCGATAATATCGGCCTGCCGATATTATCGGCCGATATATGCATTAAATTGTAATATCAGAAATTATCGGTATCGTTTTTTTTTATTATCGGTATCGGTTTTTAAAAAAAATGTTTTTTTAAATGTTTCTATTTTATTAAATCAACATAAAAAAACACAAGATACACTTACAATTAGTGCATCAACCCAAAAAACCTTCCTCCCCCATTTACACTCATTCACACAAAAGGGTTGTTTCTTTCTGTTATTAATATTGTGGTTCCTACATTATATATCAATATATATCAATACAGTCTGCAAGGGATACAGTCCGTAAGCACACATGATTGTGCGTGCTGCTGGTCCACTAATAGTACTAACCTTTAACAGTTAATTTTACTCATTTTCATTCATTACTAGTTTCTATGTAACTGTTTTTATATTGTTGTACTTTCTTTTTTATTCAAGAAAATGTTTTTAATTTATTTATCTTATTTTACTAATTTTTATAACGGGAAAAAAAGAGAAATTGAAAAAATAAATGAATATAAAAAATAAAAGAAATGCCTTTTATTATTGTCAACTAGCATAAGAAATGAAAGATAGATATTTATTAAGATGACAAAGAAATAAAAGAAATGAAGATATAACATAATATAACAGAAAAAAAAGAGAAATTGAAAAAATAAATGATTATAAAAAAATAAAAGAAATGCCTTTCATTATTGTCAACTAGCATAAGAAATGAAAGATAGATATTTATTAAGATGACAAAGAAATAAAAGAAATGAAGATATAAAACATAATATAACGGGAAAAAAAGAGGAATTGAAAAAATAAATGAATATAAAAATAAAAGAAATGCCTTTTATTATTGTCAACTAGCATAAGAAATGAAAGATAGATATTTATTAAGATGACAAAGAAATAAAAGAAATGAAGATATAAAACATAATATAACGGGAAAAAAAGAGGAATTGAAAAAATAAATGAATATAAAAAATAAAAGAAATGCCTTTTATTGTTGTCGAATAGCATAAGAAATGAAAGATAGATATTTATTAAGATGACAAAGAAATAAAAGAAATGAAGATATAAAACATAATATAAAGGGAAAAAAAGAGGAATTGAAAAAATAAATGAATATAAAAAATAAAAGAAATGCCTTTTATTGTTGTCAAATAGCATAAGAAATGAAAGATATATATTTATTAAGATGACAAAGAAATAAAAGAAATGAAGATATAAAACATAATATAACGGGAAAAAAAGAGGAATTGAAAAAATAAATGAATATAAAAAATAAAAGAAATGCCTTTTATTATTGTCAACTAGCATAAGAAATGAAAGATAGATATTTATTAAGATGACAAAGAAATAAAAGAAATGAAGATATAAAACATAATATAACGGGGAAAAAAAGAGAAATTGAAAAAATAAATGAATATAAAAAATGTGTAGAAAACAGTATACTGAGTTTTTCACTTTTTTTTTTACTTATTTGTTATTCATATTTCTCTTTTTTATTACATTATGTGTTTTATCCTGTATATAATAAAACAAAAAGAGAAATCAAATAAATAGATACATCTAAAAAAAATGTGGGGAAAACTTAGTATACTGAGTTTTTCACTTTTTTTTTTACTTATTTGTTTATCATATTTCTCTTTGTTATTACATTATGTGTTTTATCCTGTATATAATAAAACAAAAAGATAAATCAAATAAATAGATACATCTAAAAAAAATGTGGGGAAAACTTAGTATACTGAGTTTTTCACATTTTTTTTTCTTATTTTTGTTGTAACAATGCACAACAGAGCTTGATAATCGTGTCAGAGCCTGATTTAAAGCGTCAGGATCGCATCAAAGCGTAATAAAGTTCAATAAAGCGTAATAAAACGTATCAAAGCTGGATTTAAAACGTATCAAAGCGGGATCAAAGCGGCATCAAATCGTGAGGAACGGTAACAAAGCGGCAACTAATTCGTATCAGAGCGTATCGAAGCATAACATTACTTCGGAGATCGGGATATTCGTGGAAAAATGGACAAAATGACGGCGCTTTGCTCGCCGCTTTAAAGCGCAGCAAGCACCGTTGGTGTGAAGCAGGCATTATAGGAATTTTCCACCATTCTTCCAAAAGCGCATTGATGATGTTGGTGGAGAAGGCCCAGCTCTCAGTCTCCGTTCTAATTCATCCCAAAGGTGTTCTATCGGGTTCAGGTCAGGACTCTGTGCAGGCCAGTCAAGTTCATCCACACCAGACTCTGTCATCCATGTTTTTATGCACCTTGCTTTGTGCACTGGTGCACGGTGATGTTGGAAGAGGAAGGGGTCCCGCTCCAAACTGTTCCCACAAGGTTGGGAGCATGGAATTGTCCAAAAATGTTTTGGTATCCTGGAGCATTCAAAGTTCATTTCACTGGAATCAAGGGGCCCACACATGCTATTTAGGCTAGCTGTATGTACATATTGCATCATTATGCCTCGTTTGTAGCGATATTTGAGCTCATTTAATTTCCTTTACTTATGTCCTCTGTGTGTTTAATTTATATTTGCATGTCTCATGACACATTATCTGTATGTAATGAGGCTGCATTTCTCATAGATGTTTGCGTGCTATGTTGTTCCAGACCACAGCAAACGTTACCCAGCTTGCAGAAATTGTGATAGTAGTCTCATATAGCTAATATAGACACTTACATCATGTGTTGCCTTCATTATAACACTTACATGAGACTTTTAAAGTCATTTTGATAGTAGGCTAATATAGACACTTACATCATGTGTTGCCTTCAATATATATATAGGACTTTTAAAGTCATTTTGATAGTAGGCTAATATAGCTAATATAGACACTTACATCATGTATTGTCTTCATTATAACACTTACATAACAGTTTTAAAGTCATTTTGATAGTAGGCTAATATAGCTAAAATAGACACTTACATCATGTGTTGCCTTCAATATATATATAGGACTATTAAAGTCATTTTGATAGTAGGCTAATATAGCTAATATAGACACTTACATCATGTGTTGCCTTCATTACAACACTTACATAAGACTTTTAAAGTCATTTTGATAGTAGGCTAATATAGCTAATATAGACACTTACATCATGTGTTGCCTTCATTACAACACTTATATACGACTTTTAAAGTCATTTTGATAGTAGGCTAATATAGCTAATATAGACACTTACATCATGTGTTGCCTTCATTATAACACTTATATAAGACTTTTAAAGTCATTTTGATAGTAGGCTATTATAGCTAATATAGACACTTACATCATGTGTTGCCTTCATTATAACACTTATATAAGACTTTTAAAGTCATTTTGATAGTAGGCTAATATAGCTAATATAGACACTTACATCATGTGTTGCCTTCATTATAACACTTATATAAGACTTTTAAAGTCATTTTGATAGTAGGCTAATATAGCTAATATAGACACTTACATCATGTGTTGCCTTCATTATAACACTTATATAAGACTTTTAAAGTCATTTTGATAATAGTCTAAAATAGCTAATATAGACACTTACATCATGTGTTGCCTTCATTACAACACTTTTATAGGACTTTTAATTTTTTGCGGCTCCAGACAGATTTTTTCTTCTGTATTTTTAGTCCAATTTGGCTCTTTCAACATTTCGGGTTGCCGACCCCTGTCGTAAACTAACAACTTTTGCAATACAAAAAAATGAATAAAAATGCTCAGCTGAGGTGTATTTCTCGAGAGAGAGTGACTTTTTTCTTTTGCTATCACAACATTTACAGCATTTCATTTTTTTATAGGCCCGCTGCATATTCCTAAAATCCGATGAATGAATAATACATGAATTGTTATTGAATTATTAATGAGATATTATTTGTCGCCTATAACAACACAAAGATAGAATGTTGATGTTTTGTTGGGATAGCTTAGCATATATTGACCTACATGCGCTAAATTGGTTTTTGCATCGTTGTTATTTTCCCGTATGTGTCCCTGACATGATGACCCCAGTGACCTTGTTGACATGGTCAATATATGGCGGTGCGTATGTTTAGTAGCAGCTGATATCCCCCCTGGTCACATTCCCCTGCACTCGGCTTTGTTTCCCCCGGCAGGTGCAGGCACAAGTTAAGCCGAATTAATTAAGTCGGTGACACTTTTATTAGGGCGCAAAAGATAAATTGCCTCAATTTAAAAACGGGGCCAACAATAAACTTATCACTTTGCTTCTTTTAATTTCCCGCCTTTCGTCCGTGTACTCCATCAGCTGCTGGGCTCGTTGGTAAAGATTGGAAAGTAATAATGAGGAGATGCCGCGCTGCCCCGTGGCCTCATTTGCACAACACAAGAGAGAGAACTTCCTTTTTTTTAAGGCAGACACTGCAAAAAGTCAGTGTTCAAATACAAGAAAAAAAATACAAAAATGAGGGGTATTTTATTTGAACTAAGCAAAATTATCTGCCAATAGAACAAGAAAATTTGGCTTGTCAAGACTTTCCAAAACAAGTCAAATTAGCTAACTTCAATGAACCCCAAAAATACCTTAAAATAAGTATATTCTCACTAATAACAAGTGCACTTTTCTTGGTAGGAAAAAAGAGAGACTTTTTTGCTCAATATGTTGAAAAATATTCTTAAATGAAGTAAATGCTAGTGCCATTATCTTGACATAATGATATGCGCTCGGCATTACATTTCTTGAAACCAGCAAACTTATACTAAAAACTAATTTATTGTTCTTAATGGAAAGGCAAAAAGGCAAGCGCTTGTTACTCTCGGGGTCTCCTAGCCGCTCAGGCAAATCATATGGTCTAAAAATGCATTTTTCCATGGATAACATGACATCATCACGCCAAGTGCGTGCTCTTTCAGTCAATTAGTGCGCATATATACAGCCCCGCCCCCGGCCAAAAAATGTTTTATTGTAATTTTGAAGAATTTATCTGAATGTGCATGAACTATTTCTGTTCAAAATTGTTTGAAATGTTAAATGTTTAAATACACTGCAAAAAGTGAAATCTAAGTAAGATGAAATATCTCAAATAAGGGTGTTATTTGCTTATTTTCTGTCTGATAAGATAATTCTTCTCACTAAGCAGATTTTATGTTAGAGTGTTTTACTTGTTTTAAGGGTTTTGGTCCTAAATGATCTCAGTAAGATATTACAGCTTGTTGCTGAGATTTGATGACCTATATGAAAAAGGTAAAACGCTGGGGAAGAAGATGAGTAAAAAAATACAATCTAGACTGGGCTCCTAAGGGGGTCTAGTCTGGACTGGGGGAAAAACTCCATGTCATGCACACACAAACATTTTACATATAATCACGACAACTCGCAACAGAATGGGGGGGGGAGTTGGGTCCCTGGAGGTCGACTGCTGCTATAAAGCGCTGCCAGCCGTCCATCACCCGGAAGGGGAATCAAGTGGTGGTGAAGGCGTGGGGATTGGGGGTGGAGGTGTGTGTGTATATGCCCATTGTCTTGGGTGTGTTGATGTAGTGTCCATAGGCCTGGGGCCGTTCTGCATGCAAGCAAAAGTTCGACTCCAGGTATCGTTGAGGAGGGAGGGAGGTCAAAAGCGTCCATCATTGAGGTGTCTTCTGGGAGATGTTTTCCGAACAGCCTGCTCCTGTTGTTGCAGCGTCAAGGCCATTCGAGGGAGTCAAATCGTAGATTTCACTGCAAAAACTGAAATCTAAGTAAGATGAAATATCTCAAATAAGGGTGATATATGCTTATTTTCTGTCTGATAAGATAATTCTTCTCACTAAGCAGATTTTATGTTAGAGTGTTTTACTTGTTTTAAGGGTTTTGGTCCTAAATGATCTCAGTAAGATATTACAGCTTGTTGCTGAGATTTGATGACCTATATGAAAAAGGTAAAACGCTGGGGAAGAAGATGAGTAAAAAAATACAATCTAGACTGGGCTCCTAAGGGGACCTAGTCTGGAGTGGGGAAAAAACTCCATGTCACGCACACATAAACATTTTACATATAATCACAACAACTCGCAACAGAATGGGGGGGAGTTGGGTCCCTGGAGGTCGACTGCTGCTATAAAGCGCTGCCAGCCGTCCATCACCCGGAAGGGGAATCAAGTGGTGGTGAAGGCGTGGGGATTGGGGGTGGAGGTGTGTGTGTATATGCCCATTGTCTTGGGTGTGTTGATGTAGTGTCCATAGGCCTGGGGCCGTTCTGCATGCAAGCAAAAGTTCGACTCCAGGTGTCGTTGAGGAGGGAGGGAGGTCAAAAGCGTCCATCATTGAGGTGTCTTCTGGGAGATGTTTTCCGAACAGCCTGCTCCTGTTGTTGCAGCGTCAAGGCCATTCGAGGGAGTCAAATCGTAGATTTCACTGCAAAAACTGAAATCTAAGTAAGATGAAATATCTCGAATAAGGGTGATATTTGATTATTTTCTGTCTGATAAGATAATTCTTCTCACTAAGCAGATTTTATCTTAGAGTGTTTTACTTGTTTTAAGTGTTTTGGTCCTAAATGATCTCAGTAAGATATTACAGCTTGTTGCTGAGATTTGATTACCTATATTGAGTAAAACATGCTTGAAACTAGAATATCAACTGTTGCAAAGCTGTGTCATCAACACTCACAAGTATAAAACTACTTTTTTAAAGTAATCATTTCTTACTTCAAGCATGAAAAAAAAAATCATGACTTTGACACAATTGTGTCTCATAATTAAAACAGATGACAGCCAAATGGACTTTGCTGTTTTATTTTCAATGAAACAATAGAAAACACGTACTCATATAGTAGTACAGTTGGCACAGTACAGTAAACTGACAGTTAATATTTAAACATTTAAAATTTCAAACAATTTTGAACAGAAATAGTTCATGCACATTCAGGTAAATTCTTCAAAATTACAATTATAACATTTTTGGCCGGGGTTCCAGGCTGTATATATGCGCACTAATTGACTGAAAGAGCACGCACTTGGCGCGATGATGTCATGTTATCCATGGAAAAATGCATTTTTAGACCATATGATTTGCCTGAGCGGCTAGGAGACCCCGAGAGTAACAAGCGCTTGCCTTGTTGCCTTTCCATTAAGAACAATAAATTAGTTTTTAGTATAAGTTTGCTGGTTTCAAGAAATGTAATGCCGAGTGCATATCATTATGTCAAGATAATGGCACTAGCATTTACTTCATTTAAGAATATTTTTCAACATATTGAGCGAAAAGGTCTCATATTTTTTTTTCTACCAAGAAAAGTGCACTTGTTATTAGTGAGAATATACTTATTTTAAGGTATTTTTGGGTTCATTGAGGTTAGCTAATTTGACTTGTTTTGGAAAGTCTTGACAAGCCGAATGTTCTTGTTCTATTGGCAGATAATTTTGCTTACTTCAAATAAAATACCCCTCATTTTTGTATTTCTTTTTCTTGTTTTTGAACACTGACTTTTTGCAGTGTATTAACTGTCAGTTTACTGTACTGTGCAACTGTACTACTATATGAGTACGTGTTTTCTATTGTTTCATTGAAAATAAAACAGCAAAGTCCATTTGGCTGTCATCTGTTTTAATTATGAGACACAATTGCGTCAAAGTCATGATTTTTTTTTTTCATGCTTGAAATAAGAAATGATTACTTTAAAAAAGTAGTTTTATACTTGTGAGTGTTGATGACACAGCTTTGCAACAGTTGATATTCTAGTTTCAAGCATGTTTTACTCAATATAGCTCATCAAATCTCAGCAACAAGCTGTAATATCTTACTGAGATCATTTAGGACCAAAACACTTAAAACAAGTAAAACACTCTAACATAAAATCTGCTTAGTGAGAAGAATTATCTTATCAGACAGAAAATAAGCAAATATCACCCTTATTTGAGATATTTCATCTTACTTAGATTTCAGTTTTTGCAGTGTAGTGGAGTGTAAAAATAAGGATATTTCAATCCACTCCCATGTGAAGTCGTAAGTGGTCTCCTTCCAATTTTCCTGGAGATTTTCTGGCGAGGAGAATCGGACTGGAATGAAACATCTCCGGCAGAGCAGAGGGAATGAGGCTAAGCGAGCGTGCGAAATCCGCCATTGTGCAGGCCGAGCCTCAACGAGCGTGGACAACGCCGACAATCCAGTCAACGTGTAAAATTACTACTTCTTTTTTGCGCTAATATACCCTTTCTCTTCGGGTATATTAGGTGGCAAGGCCCCAGGGGTGGATGAGATCTGCCCGGAGTTCCTTAAGGCTCTGGATGCTGTGGGGCTGTCTTGGTTGACAAAACTCTGCAGAATCACGTGGACATCGGGGGCGGTGCCTCTGGATTGGCAGACCGGGGTGGTGGTTCCTCTCTTTAAGAAGGAGAACCGGAGGGTGTGTTCCAACTATCGTGGGATCACACTCCTCAGCCTTCCCGGTAAGGTCTATTCAGGTGTACTTGTTACGTGTGGGTCGCAGCTTACTGCGCGGGTCGTTCTCCCGGGATGCAAACGGACGACTCCGGACAAGACTTGCAGGTAGAAACATGATTTAATCTCCGAAAATCAACAAAGCACCAAAAACAGAAAAACAAGACGAAGGAAAAAGTGCCGATCGCACTGGATGCTACGGCTAACTCTTAGCATAGACTAGAGATAGGAACACTCACGTAACAGTAGCGTGAAGCAAACAAAGAAGCCAGACCGACTGACTGGCAAAGGCAGGCTTAAATAATGTCTCTTGATTAGCAACAGGTGAGCGTCCCGAACGCCAGAGGCAGGTGAAAATCATAAGTAGCCATGGTAATAAACTCAGGAGGTGCACAAACAGGAACTGAAGGAGTCCAAAACTAACAGAAAACACAAAACATGATCCGGACCACGGATCATGACAGTACTGTAGAGGAGGCTACGCCGGATAGTCGAACCTCGGATCCAGGAGGAACAGTGTGGTTTTCGTCCTGGTCGTGGAACTGTGGACCAGCTCTATACTCTCGGCAGGGTCCTTGAGGGTGCATGGGAGTTTGCCCAACCAGTCTACATGTGCTTTGTGGACTTGGAGAAGGCATTCGACCGTGTCCCTGGGGAAGTCCTGTGGGGAGTGCTCAGAGAGTATGGGGTATCGGACTGTCTGATTGTGGCGGTCCGCTCCCTGTATGATCAGTGTCAGAGCTTGGTCCGCATTGCCGGCAATAAGTCGGACACGTTTCCAGTGAGGGTTGGACTCCGCCAAGGCTGCCCTTTGTCACCCATTCTGTTCATAACTTTTATAGACAGAGTTTCTAGGCACAGTCAAGGCTTTGAGGGGATCCGGTTTGGTGGCTGCGGGATTAGGTCTCTGCTTTGTGCAGATGATGTGGTCCTGATGGCTTCATCTGGCCAGGATCTTCAGCTCTCACTGGATCGGTTCGCAGCCGAGTGTGAAGCGACTGGGATGAGAATCACTGCTCGGTTACAGAGAACAAGGAAATTAGATAAAATTGATATACGGTATGAGAAAGGGTAGGATTAAATAAGCTCTGCTTCTTCCTACTCCTTTTCGGACGTGCTGTAATGAAACAACTGGAAATATGTGATGCATTACATTGTATGTTCCAAAGAAACTGAAACTGAACTGAACTGAACCAATCATCGTGGAGTTTCTCTGTATTTCCCATTTTCCCCCCATACCCCTCCTTAACGGGTTGTTTTGACCAAACACCAATTATAATGTCATTTCTTTTATCTTTCGTTGCAGTCTGCAGGCGCCTCCGCCGCCGGCCGACGCCAACACCAGAAAGGAGGTGACTTCAGGTTCCGGTGTGCCCCCTGCTGGCAGGGACAGTTGCATCGCGAGGAAAAGGCGACACCACCGCCATCGCCGGGCGAGGAGGTGAGCGAGCAAACGACGACGCCCGTGAGATCTTTTTTAAACGTACAGGATTAGAGATCAGAGCGAGAGCAACATCTCTCCTTTTTTCAGAACATATTTCTTCACCGGTGTGCTCGTGGAAGATTAGCGTGTTGACGATAAGAGCTTTTAGTGCTACAATGAAAGTCAGACGCGGGAGGAAAAAACGTAATCTGGATATTCCCATGAAGGGAAGGAATATACAAACACTCTTATCACGCGGAGTGGCAAGGCCCTCTTTTAGTTCGGCACCTTGAACCAAAACACAGCATGTTGACTTCTCGGCTGATAATGTCAGAGAAAAGAGAAGCATTATTTCAAAAAAAAAAAACTAAACTAATGAGATGACTTCAATCTTCCTGCAACAAATGTGACTCACACTGCAAAAAGTCAGTGTTCAAAAACAAGAAAAAAAAAAATACAAAAATTACGGGTATTTTTTATTTGAACTAAGCAAAATGATCTGCCAATAGAACAAGAAAATTCGGCTTGTCAAGACTTTCCAAAACAAGTCAAATTAGCTAACCTCAATTAACTCAAAAATGCCTTAAAATAAGTATATTCTCACTAATAACAAGTGCACTTTTCTTGGTAGAAAAAAAAAAGAGACCTTTTTGCTCAATATGTTGAAAAATATTCTTAAATGAAGTAAATGCTAGTGCCATTATCTTGACATAATGATATGCGCTCGGCATCATGATTTTTTTTTAAATTCATGCTTGAAGTAAGAAATGATTACTTTAAAAAAGTAGTTTTATACTTGTGAGTGTTGATGACACAGCTTTGCAACAGTTGATATTCTAGTTTCAAGCATGTTTTACTCAATATAGGTCATCAAATCTCAGCAACAAGCTGTAATATCTTACTGAGATTATTTAGGACCAAAACCTCTAACCTCCGAGGACAAAGCTACGAACAATGGGAGACCGGGCTTTCTGCTCTGCCGCTGCCAGTCTGTGGAACGCTCTCCCTGACCACTTGAGGGCACCACAGACTGTGGATGCTTTTAAAAAAGGCTTAAAAACCCTTCTTTAAAAAAAGCCTTTTTTTTAGATGTATGCATACTAGTTCTAGCTATTAGGCTGTTCTAGTTTTTGTTTTTATTATTATTATTTTTTTATTATTATTTTTTAATACACTGTGGCACTTTGAGGTTGTTTACTCAATGTAAAGTGATTTTTACAAATAAAATATATTATTATTTTTATTAAGCCTACAGCTCCCACGTGTGAGGCCGCTCCCAGTCTGTGGAACGCTCTCCCTGACCACCTGAGGGCACCACAGACTGTGGATGCTTTTAAAAAAGGCTTAAAAACCCTTCTTTTAAAAAAAGCCTTTTTTAGATATATGCATACTAGTTCTAGCTATTAGGCTGTTCTACTTTTTATTTTTATTTATTTTTATTATGTTTTTATTTTTATTTTTTTTATTACACTGTAGCACTTTGAGGTTGTTTACTCAATGTGAAGTGCTTTTTACAAATAAAATCTATTATTATTATTATTAAGCCTCAAGCTCCCACGTGTGAGGCCGCTCCCAGTCTGTGGAACGCTCTCCCTGGCCACCTGAGGGCACCACAGACTGTGGATGCTTTTAAAAAAGGCTTAAAAACCCTTCTTTTAAAAATAGCCTTTTTTAGATATATGCATCCTAGTTCTAGCTATTAGGCTGTTCTAGTTTTTATTTTTATTATCTTTTTATTTGAATTTTTTTAAGACACTGTAGCACTTTGAGGTTGTTTACTCAATGTAAAGTGATTTTTACAAATAAAATATATTATTATTATTATTATTATTATTATTAAGCCTACAGCGCCCACGTGTGAGGCTGCTCCCAGTCTGTGGAACGCTCTCCCTGACCACCTGAGGGCACCACAGACTGTGGATGCTTTTAAAAAAGGCTTAAAAACCCTTCTTTTAAAAAAAAAGAAGCCTTTTTTAGATACATGCATACTAGTTCTAGCTATTAGGCTGTTCTAGTTTTTATTTTTATTTATTTTTATTATCTTTTTATTTTTATTTTTTTTATTACACTGTAGCACTTTGAGGTTGTTTACTCAATGTGAAGTGCTTTTTACAAATAAAATCTATTATTATTATTATTAAGCCCCCAGCTCCCACGTGTGAGGCCGCTCCCAGTCTGTGGAACGCTCTCCCTGGCCACCTGAGGGCACCACAGACTGTGGATGCGTTTAAAAAAGGCTTAAAAACCCTTCTTTTAAAAATAGCCTTTTTTAGATATATGCATCCTAGTTCTAGCTATTAGGCTGTTCTAGTTTTTATTTTTATTATCTTTTTATTTGAATTTTTTTAACACACTGTAGCACTTTGAGGTTGTTTACTCAATGTAAAGTGCTTTTTACAAATAAAATCTATTATTATTATTATTATCATTATTAAGCCTACAGCTCACACGTGTGAGGCCACTCCCAGTCTGTGGAACGCTCTCCCTGACCACCTGAGGGCACCACAGACTGTGGATGCTTTTAAAAAAGGCTTAAAAACCCTTCTTTAAAAAAAAAAAAAGAAGCCTTTTTTAGATATATGAATACTAGTTCTAGCTATTAGGCTGTTCTAGTATTTATTTTTATTATCTTTTCATTTGTATTTTTTTAATACACTGTAGCACTTTGAGGTTGTTTACTCAATGTAAAGTGCTTTTTACAAATAATATCTATTATTATTATTATTGTATAGTAAATCTATATTGCTGTACACTGTCTACTCTAAAGTAAGTTTGCTTTCACCAATATTTGACAGGGTAGAAAAATGCTTGTGGAAATATGAGGGCTGTGCTCACTTTTGAGAGATGTTCCAATCGACTAAACACATCATGCGCTGTCATCTCCCTGCTGGACACGTAGAAGATGAATGGCGAGCGTTTTGTTCCTCCCGTCTTTTTTAAGCCACTTCATCAAAACAAATGTTTCCTTTTTGAGCTGAAAAATGCAAATGGTTGTCCGGCGCGAGGCCTCCACGGAGGCAGCACGGTTGAAGTGTTAATGAGTGACAAAGTGTTCTCGTTAGCGAGTGCGGCTCGCTCCGTCTAATCAGCACTAATGCATTTTCACCCGCTAGTGCTCAGACGGCGTTAAGAAGGGTCGTTTATTTCAAGTGGGCTGGCACACGTGAAGCAGAAGGACTCTTTGTCTCTGTCGTATACGTCCGCGTCACCTGCAAGCCATGTTAGCCGAGTTGCATTTCTACACATTTCTACAAGCTCATGACATTTTATTTTTTAAATATTTTTGATCGTCTTCATTGTCGTCAAAAACTTTTTTTTTCATAAATGTGCGACTTTCTGCAGGAAAAAGTGTGAATATGTGTGATAATACTCCTTAAGTCATTTAAAATATACATTTGTCCATAGTGTTCATTCTGGTTCCACTACATTTTTCGTAATATGTCGTCTGTGTTTTTTCTGACGTTACATTGAAATTGTTGTAGAGTTATGTCTACTTAATCTTACAGTACATCTAAATTCCAGGAGGGTAACGTCTACACATATTGCTTAATCGTACGTCTGAATGCCAGAAGTGTTGCATCAAATTCTGGGCGTATTTACTCCACACTTTTGAAATACGTTCAAATGTCTGGTGATGTCACGGCACTTGTAATATTACGTCCACATTCTCATAATACTACGCCAAAATTATTGTAATGTTAAGTCCAAAATCTCGTAATGTTACGTCTAAATGCTTGTAATGTTACATCCACAGTCTCGTAATGTTACGTCTAAATTCTTGTAATATTATGTCCACATTCTCATAATACTACGTCCAAATTCTTGTAATGTTGTGTCCAAAATCTTGTAATGTTACGTCCACAATCTCATAAAATTACATCTAAATTCTTGTAATGTTACGTCCACAATCTCGTAATTTGATGTCTAAATTATTGTAATATTACGTATACATTCTCATAATACTATGCCCAAATTATTATAATGCTATGTCCACATTCTCGTAATACTACGTCTAAATTCTTATAATGTTATGTCCAAAATCTCGTAATGTTACGTCCACAATCTCGTAATGTTACATCTAAATGCTTGTAATGTTACATCCACAGTCTCGTAATGTTACGTCTAAATTCCTGTAATATTATGTCCACATTCTCATAATACTACGTCCAAATTCTTGTAATGTTGTGTCCAAAATCTCGTAATGTTACGTCCACAATCTCATAAAATTACGTCTAAATTCTTGTAATGTTACGTCCACAATCTCGTAATTTGATGTCTAAATTATTGTAATATTACGTACACATTCTCATAATACTATGCCCAAATTATTATAATGCTATGTCCACATTCTCGTAATACTACGTCTAAATTCTTATAATGTTATGTCCAAAATCTCGTAATGTTACGTCCACAATCTCGTAATGTTAAGTCTAAATGCTCGTAATGTTACATCTACAGTCTCGTAATGTTACGTATAAATTCTTGTAATATTACGTCCACATTCTCATATTACTACGTCTAAATTCTTGTAATGTTGTGTCCAAAATCTCGTAATGTTACGTCCACAATCTCATAAAATTACGTCTAAATTCTTGTAATATTACGTCCACATTCTCATAATACTACGTCTAAATTATTGTAATGTTACGTCCACAATCTCGTAATGTTACGTCTAAATTATTGTTAAATTACGTACACATTCTCATTATACTACGTCTAAATTCTTGTAATGTTGTGTCCACAATCTCGTAATGTTACGTCTAAATTATTGTAATATTACGTACACATTCTCATAATACTACGTCTAAATTATTGTAATGTTCCGTCCACAATCTTGTAATGTTATGTCTAAATTCTTGTAATATTACGTCCACATTCTCATAATACTACGTCTAAATTCTTGTAATGTTACATACACAATCTCGTAATGTTACGTCTAAATTCTTGTAATATTACGTCCACATTCTCATAATACTAAGTCTAAATTCTTGTAATGTTATGTCCAAAATCTCGTAATGTTACGTCCACAATCTCGTAATGTTACGTCTAAATTATTGTAATATTACGTCCACATTCTCATAATACTACGTCTAAATTCTTGTAATGTTATGTCTAAATTCTTGTAATGTTATGTCCAAAATCTCGTAATGTTACGTCTAAATTCTTGTAATATTACGTCCACATTCTCATAATACTATACGTCTAAATTCTTGTAATATTACATCCACATTCTCATAATACTACGTCTTAATTCTTGTAATGTTACGTCCACAATCTCGCAATGTTACGTCTAAATTCTTGTAATGTTACGTCCACAGTCTCGTAATGTTACGTCTAAATTCTTGTAATATTACGTCCACATTCTCATAATACTACGTCTAAATTATTGTAATGTTACGTCCACAATCTCGTAATGTTACGTCTAAATTATTGTAATATTACGTACACATTCTCATAATACTACGTCTAAATTCTTGTAATGTTATGTCCAAAATCTCGTAATGTTTCGTCCACAATCTCGTAATGTTACGTCTAAATTCTTGTAATATTACGTTCACGTTCTCGTAATACTACGTCTAAATTATTGTAATGTTACGTCCACAATCTCGTTATGTTACGTCTAAATTATTGTAATATTACGTACACACTCTCATAATCCTACGTCTAAATGATTGTAATGTTCCGTCCACAATCTTGTAATGTTATGTCTAAATTCTTGTAATGTTACGTCCACAATCTCGTAATGTTACATCTAAATTCTTGTAATATTACGTCCACATTCTCATAATACTACATCTAAATTATTGTAATGTTACGTCCACAATCTCGTAATGTTACGTCTAAATTATTGTAATATTACGTACACATTCTCATAATACTACGTCTAAATTATTGTAATGTTCCGTCCACAATCTTGTAATGTTATATCTAAATTCTTGTAATGTTACGTCCACAATCTCATAATGTTACGTCTAAATTCTTGTAATATTACGTCCACATTCTCATAATACTACATCTAAATTATTGTAATGTTACGTCCACAATCTCGTAATGTTACGTCTAAATTATTGTAATATTACGTACACATTCTCATAATACTACGTCTAAATTATTGTAATGTTACGTCCACATTCTCATAATACTACGTCTTAATTCTTGTAATGTTACGTCCACAATCTCGTAATGTTACGTCTAAATTCTTGTAATGTTACGTCCACAATCTCGTAATGTTACGTCTAAATTATTGTAATATTACATCCACACTCTCATAATACTATGTCTAAATTATTGTAATGTTACGTCCACAATCTCGTAATGTTACGTCTAAATTATTGTAATATTACATCCACATTCTCATAATACTATGTCTAAATTATTGTAATGTTACGTCCACAATCTCCTAATGTTATGTCAAAATTCTTGTAACATTACATCCACATTCTCATAATAATACGTCTAAATTATTGTAATGTTACGTCTAAATTATCGTAATGTTACGTCAAAATTCTTATAATGTTACGTCCACGTTTTCGTAATATTACGTATAAATTCTTGTAATGTTCTGTCCACAATCTCGTAATGTTACGTCTAAATTCTTGTAATATTACATCCACATTCTCATAATACTATGTCTAAATTATTGTAATGTTACGTCCACAATCTCGTGATGTTACGTCTAAATTATTGTAATATTACGTACACATTCTCATAATACTACGTCTAAATTCTTGTAATGTTTTGTCCAAAATCTCGTAATGTTTCGTCCACAATCTCGTAATGTTACGTCTAAATTCTTGTAATATTACGTCCACATTCTCATAATACTACATCTAAATTATTGTAATGTTACGTCCACAATCTCGTAATGTTACGTCTAAATTATTGTAATATTACGTACACATTCTCATAGTACTACGTCTAAATTATTGTAATGTTACGTCCACATTCTCATAATACTACGTCTTAATTCTTGTAATGTTACATCCACATTCTCATAATACTACGTCTAAATTCTTGTAATGTTACGTCCACAATCTCGTAATGTTACGTCTAAATTATTGTAATAGTACGTACACATTCTCATAATACTATGTCTAAATTCTTGTAATGTTACGTCCACAATCTCGTAATGTTACGTCTAAATTATTGTAATATTACATCCACAATCTCGTAATGTTACGTCTAAATTATTGTAATGTTACGTCCACAATCTCCTAATGTTACGTCAAAATTCTTGTAACATTACATCCACATTCTCATAATAATACGTCTAAATTATTGTAATGTTACGTCTAAATTATCGTAATGCTACGTCAAAATTCTTGTAATGTTACGTCCACGTTTTCGTAATATTACGTATAAATTCTTGTAATGTTCCGTCCACAATCTCGTAATGTTACGTCTAAATTCTTGTAATATTACATCCACATTCTCATAATACTACGTCTAAATTATTGTAATGTTACGTCCACAATCTCGTAATGTTACGTCTAAATTATTGTAATATTATGTACACACTCTCATAATACTACGTCTAAATTCTTGTAAGGTTATGTCCAAAATCTCGTAATGTTTCGTCCACAATCTCGTAATGTTACGTCTAAATTCTTGTAATATTACGTCCACATTCTCATAATACTACATCTAAATTATTGTAATGTTACGTCCACAATCTCGTAATGTTACGTCTAAATTATTGTAATATACGTACACATTCTCATAATACTACGTCTAAATTATTGTAATGTTACGTCCACATTCTCATAATACTACGTCTTAATTCTTGTAATGTTACATCCACATTCTCATAATACTACGTCTAAATTCTTGTAATGTTACGTCCACAATCTCGTAATGTTACGTCTAAATTATTGTAATATTACGTACACATTCTCATAATACTATGTCTAAATTCTTGTAATGTTACGTCCACAATCTCCTAATGTTACGTCAAAATTCTTGTAATATTACATCCACATTCTCATAATAATACGTCTAAATTATTGTAATGTTGCGTCTAAATTATCGTAATGTTACGTCAAAATTCTTGTAATGTTACGTCCACGTTTTCGTAATATTACGTCTAAATTCTTGTAATGTTCCGTCCACAATCTCGTAATGTTACGTCTAAATTCTTGTAATATTACATCCACATTCTCATAATACTACGTCTAAATTATTGTAATGTTACGTCCACAATCTCGTAATGTTACGTCTAAATTCTTGTAATGTTACGTCCACAATCTCATAAAAGTTTCATAAATGTACTTTGTCCTAGCCGGTTACAGATTTTAAGTTGAACAATTTGGTCCTTTTTAGTTTGCTTTTATATCACCCACAATAACGTCAGCAGTTTAAAATTCAGCCATTACATTTTTCTGTGCTATTTTTCTGCGTATTGACTTCATTTTAGATATAAATAAATGAATTGTGTAATTTTTAGTCAGCTTTATCTCCTTCATATTGTGAATATAAAAGACGTTCAACTAATCCTTGTGTGCTTTGCCTCATTTTGGGGCACTTGGGTGCAGAACACAGTGGATTTGTGCGGGTAAAATACAGCGTGACGTCTCATCTCAGAGCAACATGTCCTCTCTCTGAGGGCTCGTCGTCATGTTTATATTGGATCATTTCAAATAGACTCACAGATTATCTCACTTAGCGGGGAATCGGAAAGGTTTTATGTGCGTTTTTTTCAGATTGCCCGGATGAGTCATGAGGATTAGACGCCCGCCTGGTGTTTGGCATATTATCCACAAGAGTCGCCGTTCTGTGCTAATTTTGCATATATTGAGCTGGCTTTAAAGCACACTGAGGTAATGTCTGTCATGTGACATTCGTACCATCTTTGCCTTTCTCCTCTCACAGCGCCTCCTTTGACGATGAGCTGTCACTGCGGCCGAAAGCCAAGAAGAAGAAGAGAAAGTCGGACAAGAGCAGGCGACGACGGAGAAGGTACATAACCCCGACTGAGATGCACTATATTTCCAAAAGTATTTGGCCACTGTTGCGTCGGACCAGCTCTACCCTCCCAGGGAATCTAAGTTGCTGGTCAGTCCCAAGTTCTTTCGATGACATATATGCTGAGTAAGAAGGACCATCAAGACAGAATTGGAATATTTTCAAGTTTATACCAATGCTTTAGGAGATCAACTTAACCAATACATTCATATCGGCTGCTCTAGTTGATCTGGCATTCCAAGGAAAAGGCAACTCTTTTCACACAAAGAAAACCCCCATCTCCCCCCTCTCAACACTAATAGGGAGAGACAGACGTGGGGGTTGTCTTCATATTCCGATGGTTTAGGACACTAACCAGGCATCGGAAATGTCTAAAGAAACTGGTAGAATATCCAAAGGAAAAGTACTAGCTACTCTAAACATGGCTATGTGAAAAGAGAGAACTCTTAAACAAATCTACATCCTCCACACCACCCATCCAAATGATGAGAATCAGGTGTCCTAATCACTTGGCCCGACCACAGGTGTATAAAAGCAAGCACTTAGGCATGGAGACTGTTTCTACAAACATTTGTGAAAGAATGGGCCGCTCTCAGGGATTTCCAGCGTGGAACTGTCATAGGATGCCACCTGTGCAACAAATCCAGTCGTGAAATTTCCTAAATATTCCAAAGTCAACTGTCGGCTTTATTATAAGAAAATGGAAGCGTTTGGGAACAACAGCAACTCAGCCACCAAGTGGTAGGCCACGTAAACTGACAGAGAGGGGTCAGTGAATAGTGCAAAGACTTTCTGCACAGTCAGTTGCTACGGAGCTCCAAACTTCATGTGACCTTCCAATTAGCCCACGTACAGTACGCAGAGAGCTTCACGGAATGGGTGTCCATGGCCGGGCAGCTGCATCTAAGCCATACGTCACCAAGTCCAGTGCAAAGCGTGGGATGCAGTGATGTAAAGTACTTCGCCACTGGACTCTAGAGCAGTGGAGTTCTCTGGAGTGATGAATCACGCTTTTCCATCTGGCAATCTGATAGATGAGTCTGGGTTTGGAGGTTGCCGGGAGAACGCTACATTTCGGACTGCATGGTGCCGAGTGTGAAATTTGGTGGAGGAGGAATTATGGTGTGAGGTTGTTTTTCCAGTGAAAGGAACTTGGAATGCTCCAGAATACCAAAACATTTTGGACCAAATTCCATACTCCCAACTGTGGAGAATGCATATATGTTTAAGAGTTCTTTCTTTATTCATAGCCATGTTTAGAGCAGCTAGTACTTTTCCTTTGTATATTCTGTATACCAGTTTCTCTTTGTCTTCATAGATCTGTTTAGGGTCTTAGACATTGGAATGTGAATACTTACCCCCTTCTTGCCTTATCAGTGTTGCAAGAGGGAGAAATATCCCTTTTCTGGGGGATGGGGGGGGGGGGGGGCTGCTTTCTTCTATAAAGAGTATTTTTTTCCGTTTGAATGGGACATCAAGTAGAGTAGCCGATATGAATGCATTGGTGTGGGCTGATCTCCTGAAATTGCAGTAAAACTTGATAATATTCCTATTCTGTCATGATGGTCCTTCGTACTCAGCATATATGTCATCAAAATAATTTGAATTGACCAGTAACTTAGATTACCTGGTAGGAAGAGCTAGTCGACGCAACAGTTTAGAGCGGGGCCCCTTCCTCTTCCAACATGACTGCGCACCAGTGCACAAAGCAAGGTCCATAAAGACACGGATGACTGAGTCTGGTGTGGATGAACTTGACTGGCCTGCACAGAGTCCTGACCTGTACCCGATAGAACACCTTTGGGATGAATTAGAACTGAGACTTGAGAGCCAGGCCTTCTCCACCAACATCAGTGTGTGACCTCACCAAGAATGGTGGAAAATTCCTATAAACACACTCCGCAAACCTTGTGGACAGCCCTCCCGGAAGAGTTGAAGCTGTAATAGCTGCAAAAGGTGGACCGACATCATATTGAGCCCTATGGGTTAGGAATGGGATGGCACTTTATTTTCAAATGTGAGTCAAGGCAGGAGGCCAAATACTTTTGGCAATATGGTGTATAAACAGGAACACCTTTTTATTTATGTCTTCCTCTCGCCGCCTCAGGTCACCTTCCTGCAGCCTCTCGCCGCTGAGGAAGAAGAAAAAGAAAAAGAAGAACGCCAAGAAAAGCAAGCGGCATCGGTAGGTGGCGCTCCTTCAGCGTAATGTTTACAATATCAATGATAATAATAATAATAATAATATTATCTCTTGATTGGCTAACGATGATTCTCATTTATCTTCGCAGGTATAGCTCAAAAAAGTCCAAGCACAGGTAGGTTTAGCGGGTGTGCAAGGTATGATGTGCTACTTTATACTACAATGTGTCAAGAAAAATGAAATAGAAAATCCCCCCAAAAAGCTGTAATAAAGTGACATAATCAGGCTTTTTTAGGGCTCTAGTAATTGCTTAGTAGCAGCAACATTGCATGCATGTATTCAAGTGAAAGTGAAAGTCACTGATAGTCACACACACACACTAGGTGTGGCGAAATTACCCTCTGCATTTGACCCATCCCGGTTCTCTCTGTAGTGGAAAAGTTGGGCCCCGTTGTCCTAGAGCGGGGGTCGGCAACCCGCGGCTCTCTTTAGCGCCGCCCTAGTGGCTCTCTGGAGATTTTTCAAAAATGTATGAAGAATGGAAAAACATTTTTTATTTTTTTGTTTTAGCATGGTTTCTGTAGGAGGACAAACATGACACAAACCTCCCTAATTGTTATAAATCACGCTGTTTATATTAAACATGCTTCACTGATTCGAGTATTTGGCGAGCGCCGTTTTGTCCTACTTATTTTGGCGGTCCTTGAACTCACCGTATAGTTTGTTTACTTGTATAACTTTCTCCGACTTTCTAGGACGTGTTTTATGCCACTTCTTTTTCTGTCTCATTTTGTCCACCACACTTTTAACGTTGTGCATGAGTGCACAAAGGTGAGTTTTGTTGATGTTATTGTCTTGTGTGGAGTGTTAATCAGACATATTTGGTCACTACATGACTGCAAGCTAATCGATGCTAACATGCTATTTAGGCTAGCGATATGTATATATTGCAGCATTATGCCTCATTTGTAGTTATATTTGAGGTCATTTAGTTTCCTTTAAGTCCTCTTAATTACATTTATATCTCATGACACATGTAATATGGCTTTTAATTTTTTTGCGGCTCCAGATAGATTTGTTTTTGTATTTTTGGTCCAATGGGTGAGGGCCAACATCCGGGCAACTGAGCTACATACGGGTTCTTCGAGCCATAGCAACGAGACTGGCGTTGAAAACAAACCATTACTCTTTAACCTGTCGACCTACGCTGGTTAAACCCGTCATTCTGCCTCCAAAATGCCGAAAGACTGTGTTGTTTTTGGTTGTGCTAACCACAACCGGAAACAGAGGTTGTATTTTGTTCTGCCAAAGCGTGATAAAAGCCCACAGAGACGAGACAAATGGCTCGCAGCTTTACACCGGGAAAACGAGGACGGCTCTCACTGGAGTCCCCCAAAGTCCCGGGTCGTGTGTTCGGATCACTTCGTTTCTGGTAAATATAAGGAACAAAAATCCACCTTCTTAACCACAACTTGGCTATACCGTCCGTGCTAATGTGTGTACTTGTTGAATTTGTACCTTATAACGTTCGACAGCTGAAGTTGTTGTTGTACAAAAATAACATGCGGTATATACTATATAGTCTGTAGCCTAGCTAGCTATTTTCGAAAACCGGACAACGAGAGGATACCAAAGGCAGCGTTAAGATGGACACCACCGGGAAAACGTAAGCCAGGGCGGCCAAAGAACACCTGGCGAAGAACAGTTGTACTCAAACAATACATGTAGCCCTCAAATCTCTCAATATTTTATACACTAACTCTTGATCTTGTTGTTGATAACTTCCGCGTCTCTTTCTTAGTAGCGCGCAGGCTAAGCTAACTAGCAAGCTAAGCTAAGCCTGAGAAGCTTTAAAGTTCACTGAGACGAGTCTGACGCAAATAACACATTTTCGTTTTTTCACACGATATGCGAATAAGTAAAAATGCGTAAATGAAGGATTTAACGCCGACTTCCAAGCCACAACGCTCGTTAAATGCTTTTTCTGTCAATGCTGTGTTCGCTGTGAGCTGGTTTGTTTTCAACGAATTCCCGGTTGCTAGGGGATTGGTAGGCGGAAGTGACGTAGGTCCGCCCTCAACCATATGGCTCTTTCAACATTTTGGGTTGCCGACCCCTGTCCTAGAGTATGGTATACTTTTCTTTTCTTTTTTTACTTACACTCAAAGATCCTCAGGCCACTATCTAAAAACAGATGGAAAAATATGATTTATTAATGTGTTTTAAGGCTCTGATGTGGATCGGTGGCAGGCAGCAACACTGATTTAATGTCAAACTTTTTTTTCTACAGTGTCAGACTTAAAACAAAAATCCTCCACGTCTCAAAGAGTGCTAAAAAATATTATACCGCTCAATCAAAAAAAATGTATGAAAGCTATGACTTGGCTCAGGGGATGGCAGCAATCCTGATCAAATGCCTTATTTTGTTTCTACATTCTCAAAATTCAAAACAAAAAGTCTCACTACAGATCCTCTGGACCAAAAATGTTCCCTTGCAAAATTATGCTGTAAATATATTTGATTTTAATGTTTTTATTTAATGACTAGAAACAGCTCTGATGTTGGCAGCAATATTGATTTTCATGCATTAATTTTTTCCTACAGTATCAGATGGGGGAAAAACAAATTTTACTCATCAGGACAAAATAGTCTGCTTCTTAAAAAACTGCTAGATGAATATTAATTAATTATATGTTATAATAATAATAATAATAATAATAATAATAATAATAAGCTCAGTCGTTGGCAGCAATATTGATTTTCATGCAATATTTGTTTCCTACAGTATCAGATGGGGGGGAAAAAAATTAACTCATCAGGACAAAAAGTCTGCTTCTTAAAAAACTGCTAGATGAATATTAATTAATAATAATAATAATAATAATAAGCTCAGTCGTTGGCAGCAATAGTGATTTTCATGAATTATTTTTTTCCTACAGTATCAGATAGGAAAGGAAAAAAAATTCACTCATTAGGACAAAAAAGTCTGCTTTTAAAAAACTGTTAGATGAATATTAATTAATTAATAATAATAATAATAAGCTCAGTAGTTGAAAGCAATATTGATTTTCATGCATTATTTTTTTCCTATCAGATGGGGGAAAAGAAAAAAACAAATTTCACTCATCAGGACAAAAAAGTCTGCTTCTTAAAAAACTGCTGGATGAATATTTATTAATTATATGTTATAATAATAATAATAATAATAATAAGCTCAGTCGTTGGCAGCAATATTGATTTTCATGCAATATTTGTTTCCTACAGTATCAGATGGGGGGGGGGGAAATTAACTCATCAGGACAAAAAGTCTGCTTCTTAAAAAACTGCTAGATGAATATTAATTAATAATAATAATAATAATAATAATAAGCTCAGTCGTTGGCAGCAATATTGATTTTCATGAATTATTTTTTTCCTACAGTATCAGATAGGAAAGGAAAAAAAATTCACTCATCAGGACAAAAAAGTCTGCTTCTTAAAAAACTGTTAGATGAATATTAATTAATTAATAATAATAATAATAATAATAATAATAAGCTCAGTCGTTGAAAGCAATATTGATTTTCATGCATTATTTTTTTCCTACAGTATCAGATGGGGGAAAAGAAAAAAACTAATTTCACTCATCAGGACAAAAAAGTCTGCTTCTTAAAAAACTGCTGGATGAATATTTATTAATTATATGTTATAATAATAATAATAATAATAATAATAATAATAAGCTCAGTCGTTGGCAGCAATATTGATTTTCATGCATTATTTTTTTCCTACAGTATCAGATAGGGAAAAAAAAATCATTCATCAGGACAAAAAAGTCTGCTTCTTAAAAAACTGCTAGATGAATATTAATTAATAATAATAATAATAATAAGCTCAGTCGTTGGCAGCAATATTGATTTTCATGCATTATTTTTTTCCTACAGTATCAGATAGGAAAAAAAAAATTCACTCAGGACAAAAAAGTGTGCTTCTTAAAAAACTGTTAGATGAATATGAATTAATAATAATAATAAGCTCAGTCGTTGAAAGCAATATTGATTTTCATGCATTATTTGTTTCCTACAGTATCAGATGGGGGAAAAAAAACAAATTTCACTCATCAGGACAAAAAAGTCTGCTTCTTAAAAAACTGCTGGATGAATATTTATTAATTATATGTTATAATAATAATAATAATAATAATAATAAGCTCAGTCGTTGGCAGCAATATTGATTTTCATGCATTATTTTTTTCCTACAGTATCAGATAGGAAAAAAAAAATCACTCATCAGGACAAAAAAGTCTGCTTCTTAAAAAACTGCTAGATGAATATTAATTAATAATAATAATAATAATAATAGTAATAATAAGCTCAGTCGTTGGCAGCAATATTGATTTTCATGCATTATTTTTTTCCTACAGTATCAGATAGGAAAAAAAAAAAAATTCACTCATCAGGACAAAAAAGTCTGCTTCTTAAAAAACTGTTAGATGAATATTAATTAATAATAATAATAATAATAATAATAATAAGATCAGTCGTTGGCAGCAATATTGATTTTCATGCATTATTTTTTTCCTACAGTATCAGATGGGGAAAAAAAACAAATTTCACTCATCAGGACAAAAAGTCTGCTTCTTAAAAAACTGCTAGATAAATATTTATTAATTATATGTTATATTATTATTATTATTAATAATAATAATCATAATAATAAAAATAATAAGCTCAGTTGTTGGTAGCAATATTGATGTTCATGCATTATTTTTTTTCCTACAGTATGAGATGGGGGGAAAAAAATTCACTCATCAGGACAAAAAAGTCTGCTTCTTAAAAAACTGCTAGATGAATATTAATTAATTATATGTTATAATAATAATAATAATAATAATAATAATAAGCTCAGTCGTTGGCAGCAATATTGATTTTCATGCATTATTTTTTTCCTACAGTATCAGATGGGGGAAAAAAAACTAATTTCACTCATCAGGACAAAAAGTCTGCTTCTTAAAAAACTGCTAGATAAATATTTATAAATTACATGTTATATTATTATTATTATTATTATTATTATTATTATTATTAATAATAATAATAATAATAAAAATAATAAGCTCAGTTGTTGGCAGCAATATTGATGTTCATGCATTATTTTTTTTCCTACAGTATGAGATGGGAAAAATTGTTTTCACTCATCAGGACAAAAAAGTCTGCTTCTTAAAAAACTGCGAGATGAATATTAATTAATTATAATAATAATAATAATAATAATAAGCTCAGTCGTTGGCAGTAATATTGATTTTCATACATTATTTTTTTCCTACAGTATCAGATGGGGAAAAAAAACAAATTTCACTCATCAAGACAAAAAAGTCTGCTTCTCAAAAAACTGCTAGATGAATATTAATTAATTATATGTCATAATAATAGTAATAATAATAATAATAAATAATTATATAATATTTTATTTAGGCTATGACATGGCTCAATTGTTAGCAACATTGATTTGGGTAACCCTTAACCATAACTCATATATGTTTTTATATGTGTCAGGTTTAGTAAAACTCACTAATTGAGCCGTTTTGATATTTTAGGTTAATCCAACCCAGGTGATATTGTTAAAGAGGCTGAGGATGTCGTTGTGGCTTGTGCAGCCCTTTGAGACACTCATGATTTAGGGCTATATAAATAAACATTGATTGAAAAAATATATATACCCTGGCAAATATGACGTCAATTCATTCAGTTGCAAGTCATTATTGAGAATAACAAACGCTACAACACAAAAGGGCTCCATCCTGACGCGGTCTCAAGGGTGTCTTCTCTTTTGTTGACTGGCAGCTCCAGCAGCTTGAAGCAGAAGAGGAAGGAGGAGCGCAGGCACAAGAAAAGGTCAGTGTGTGCCTTGAATGCAACGTCACAGAAATAAACAAATCAAAACACTTCCTACTTACCAAGAATTGAATTGAATTATTTTGTTACATTACGAAGTCCCACTTGGAAATGGACATTTTTATCTCAGACGAACAGAAATGAAGGTAAGAATTTGGCACGTAAAACCCAGAACACAAGTAGTATTAATATAATCAATCATGACAATATATGTGAATATTTATGTACATATGTCTCAAATTTTGCCATGAGTTCGAAAAAATAAAAATAACACAAACAATGTTAGTTGTGTGGTATAGTTTACAAAACAAATGAGTATGATATCTACTAACATATCCCATTCATAATAATAAATAACTAATTGCTACCCAAAAATGTCCCGCTTCAGCATCTTGGACACCTTTGTTTGTATCATTATTCCAATAATTACAGTTAATGTCAAGTAAAAATACAATAAAAAATACAAATATATATATATATATATATATATATATATATATATATATATATATATATATATATATATATGTGTGTGTATATATATATGTGTGTATATATATATATATATATATATGTATATATATATATGTGTATATATATATATGTATATATATATATATATATATATATATATATATATATATATATATATATATATATATATATATATATATATATATATATATATATATATATATATATATATATATATATGTGTATATGTATATATACAGTATGTATGTTTGTATATATGTATTTGTACAGTATACTGTATATATGTATATATATGTATGTATGGATATATATATATATATATATATATATATATATATATATATATATATATATATATATATATATATATGTGTATATACATTTATTTATTTATATATATATATATATATATATATATATATATATATATATATATATATATATATATATATATATATATATATATATATATATATATATATATATATAACTAACAACAAGTGCACTTTTCTTGGTAGAAAAAAAAGGAGACCTTTTCGCTCAATATGTTGAAAAATATTCTTAAATGAAGTAAATGCTAGTGCCATTATCTTGACATAATGATATGCGCTCGGCATTACATTTCTTGAAACCAGCAAACTTATACTAAAAATTGTTCTTAATGGAAAGGCAACATGGCAAGCGCTTGTTACTCTCAAGGTTTCCTAGCCGCTCAGGCAAATCATATGGTCTAAAAATGCATTTTTCCATCGACAACATGACATCATCGCGCCAAGTGCGTGCTCTTTCAGTCAATTAGTGCGCATATATACAGCCCGGCCCCCGGTCCAAAAAATTTTAATTGTAATTTTGAGGAATTTATCTGAATGTGCATGAACTATTTCTGTTCAAAATTGTTTGACATGTCAAATGTTTAAATATTAACTGTCAGTTTACTGTACTGTGCCAACTGTACTACTATATGAGTACGTATTTTCTATAGTTTCATTGAACATAAAACAGCAAAGTCCATTTGGCTGTCATCTGTTTTAATTATGAGACACAATTGTGTCAAAGTCATGATTATTTTTTTTCAAGCTTGAAATAAGAAATTATTTTTTTAAAAAAGTAGTTTTATACTTGTGAGTGTTGATGACACAGCTTTGCAACAGTTGATATTCTAGTTTCAAGCATGTTTTACTCAATATAGCTCATCAAATCTCAGCAACAAGCTGTAATATCTTACTGATATCATTTAGGACGAAAACACTTAAAACAAGTAAAACACTCTAACATAAAATCTGCTTAGTGAGAAGAATTATCTTATCAGACAGAAAATAAGCAAATATCACCCTTATTTGAGATATTTCATCTTACTTAGATTTCAGTTTTTGCAGTGTACAATTCAATTCAATTAAAAAATAGGAACTGTAGAGAGACAAAACATTTTAATAAAAAATAAATTTAAATAAACACTCCCATCTCTGTACTTGTATGCATTGATGTACAGAGAATCATGCTCATCCTAATAAAACAGCGTATCATACTCATTATTTCATCATTTAAATAAAGATGGTGTTCTTACCTACTGCATGCTTATCATATTTGCACATTTTGAGTCTTCCCCCCCCCCCCTCCTGTGTGCTCGTCACCTCTCAGCTCGAGGACTCGCTCGCGTCGAAAGCGCCGCCGCCAGAGGTCAGCCTCGGAAAGTTCTTGCTGTCAATCATCTGCAGAGGACAGGTAAGGAAGCCACTCTCTCCTCCTCTCTCACCATCATTACCAGTCCTGTTTTTTATCTTTTACCACCTGGAGGTGTCTGCCGGGCCGCTTGATGACTGATAAAGCGGAGGTGACGCTCTTATCACAGCGCCACAGGAAACGCTCGCTATATTCACTTCAGTGGACCACATATTGGCTGAGGAAGTCTTTTTTTTTTTAAATAAAGCCTGTAGCTTTAACGCCACTGTGGAATTTTAGTGGGATTTTTTACCTTCTGTGAGGGAACAACAGGCATCAGCTGCTAATAAATGCATCATTTTTTTTCAAGTCTAAACAGAACCGCCTTTGACTCCTAATTCAATATGTATTCATCGGCCTTCACACCAAAAAAGATTTGTGTTAAGTTCTGTGAAATATTGATCCGCTTCTTTGTGGCTGTGAGGTTGTAAAACAGAGATTCGAAGAAAAAGAAAAAGGAAAGCTGTTTGTTATTCTGCCAACTTGCCAAGCATCCATCGATTAGAAGAACTGGCATTGTCCGCTCAAAAAACAATAATAATACACTTTTTAATGATAAACACGTGCACAAAGATCCTCTATATGACAGAAGCACTCTCTTTTTGCCAAAAATGCGAGACTAAGGTTTTCTATATGACCGCAACTCGCTCCCGTTTTTGAGCTACTACTAGAAAAAAAACATTGTCAAAGATCCTCTATGTCAAGACAGGAGCACTGCTGTTTTTAAGGGCTTTTCACAACAAATGCCAGTCAAAGATCCTCTATAGGCCTATGTGTTCGTTAAAAAACAAGGCAGAGGTTTTATTTAACAAGATGTTATGGTTAGACTAAGGGAGGTGACGGCAACAGACACCAGGGGCCTGTAATGTTCAATATATATATATATATATATATATATATATATATATATATATATATATATATATATATATATATATATATATATATATATATATATATATATATATATATATATATATAGTCAATATATATAATAATAATAATAATAATAATAAACAATACTAACTAATAAACTACACTAAGGAAATGGAGGGTGTCAAAACCCAAGACTGTGTGTGTGTGAGGCTATGTGTGTAGTTAGCTGAGGTGTGTGTTACCAAGTGTTGTCGAGAGCGAAGGAACACGGAAGTCCGTGGGGCAGGCAGATGATCCAGGGGCGGAAGCGGGGTCTAGAGGCAGGAGCGAGTCGTCGTAGTCCGGGGGCAAGCGAGGAGTCGAGAACCAGGAAGCACGAGGGAGGCAGGGAAGATCCAGAAGCACAAGACGCACAGCTTGACTCGGGGCTGCACACAGGGAACTGCGGGGTGAGGAAGGACACCACAATCAACGCAGGGAGAACACAGAGATCAGGACAGAAGGCAACTAGGAAGCTGGAGAACGCGCTTACGGCACGCCAACAGAAGGTTATATTCCGGCCCGGCATGGCAGGTTGTGCGGGCTTATGAAAGCAGCTCGTTCATCCCAGGCAGGTGTGCTGATTGCAGATCTCCTGCAGCCGTGCGGAGGTGCGGCCGCAGCGGTGCTCTCACTGGAGCGCACAGATGGATGAGCGGCGGTGGCAGGAGTCTGAGCCGTAACACAAGAGTATTTAATATGTTTGGCCACTGTAACATTATACACAGTTTGAACCGTAACACTGTGTTTAAATATTAAATTAAGTGGCTCTTTGGCATATCACTCGATGGAGCCCGCGTATATGATAGGAGCTCATTGCTGTTTTTGACGACGTTGTACAACAATTTTAGTCAAAGATCCTTTAGATGACGGATGTTCTCTGCTTTTTTTTTTAAGAACTTGCCATTGTCAAAGATTCTTTATGTGACAGGAGCACTCTGCTGTTCGTGAGGACTTATTGCCAAAAATGCAAGACTAAGGTTTTCTATATGACAGCAACTCGCTACTGTTTTTGAGCTACTACTAGAAAAAAAAACATTGTCAAAGATCCTCTATGTCAAGACAGGGGAACTGCTGTTTTTAAGGGCTTTTTACAACAAATGCCAGTCAAAGATCCTCTATGGGCCTATGTGTTCATTAAAAAACAAGGCAGAGATTTTATTTAACAAGAGTATTTAATATGTTTGGCCACTGTAACATTATACACAGTTTGAACAGTAACACTGTGTTTAAATATGTAATTAAGTGGTTCTTTGACATATCACTAGATGAAGCCTGTGTATATGATAGGAGCGACGTACTACAACAATTTTAGTCAAAGATCCTCTATATGACGGATGTTCTCTGCTTTTTTTAAGAACTTACCATTGTCAAAGATTCTTTATGTGACAGGAGCACTCTGCTGTTCGTGAGGAGTTATTGCCAAAAATGCAAGACTGAGGTTTTCTATATGACAGCAACTCGCTACTGTTTTTGAGCTACTACTAGAAAAAAACATTGTCAAAGATCCTCTATTTCGAGTGAGGAGTGCTGCTGTTTTTAAGGGCTTTATACAACAAATGCCAGTCAAAGATCCTCTATAGGCCTATGTGTTCATCAAAAAACAAGGCAGATGTTTTCTTTAACAAGAGTTAAAGTTTATTTAACATTATACACAGTTTGAACAGTAATACTGTGTTTAAATATTTAATTAAGTGGTTCTTTGGCATATCACAAGGTGGAGCCTGCTTATATGATAGGAGCTCATTGCTGTTTTTGAGGACGTACTACAACAATTTTAGTCAAAGATCCTCTATGTGACGGATGTTCTCTGCTTTTTTTTTAAGAACTTGCCATTGTCAAAGATTCTTCATGTGACACATGTGATGTTATATATGACAGCAACTCGCTACTGTTTTTGAGCTACTACTAGAAAAAAAAACATTGTCAAAGATCCTCTATGTCAAGACAGGAGCACTGCTGTTTTTAAGGGCTTTTTACAACAAATGCCAGTCAAAGATCCTCTATGGGCCTATGTGTTCATTAAAAACAAGGCAGCGGTTTTATTTAACAAGAGTATTTAATATGTTTGGCCACTGTAACATTATACACAGTTTGAACAGTAACACTGTGTTTAAATATGTAATTAAGTGGTTCTTTGGCATATCACTCGATGGAGCCCGCATATATGATAGGAGCGACGTACTACAACAATTTTGGTCAAAGATCCTCTATGTGACAGATGTTCTCTGCTTTTTTTAAGAACTTACCGTTGTCAAAGATTCTTTATGTGACAGGAGCACTCTGCTGTTCGTGAGGACTTATTGTCAAAAATGCAAGACTGAGGTATTCTGTATGACAGCAACTCGCTACTGTTTTTGAGCTACTACTAGAAAAAAAACATTGTCAAAGATCCTCTATTTCGAGTGAGGAGTGCTGCTGTTTTTAAGGGCTTTTTACAACAAATGCCAGTCAAAGATCCTCTATATCAGTGGTTCTCAAACTTAGGCAGAGGTTTTATTTAGAAAGTATATTTAATATGTTTGCCCACTGTAACATTATACACAGTTTTGAACAGTTACTGGAACTGTGAACTTTAATGATTTCTGACGTATGTTTGGTTTCTTCTCTTCTTGTCAGACACTTTGTGGAAAAAAGTGAGTCCCGTCAGACGCCGGGACGCATGGCGCTCGCCCATGATGGGACCAATGGCGTGCTGGTGCACAAATCAGTAAAAACAGCGGCAAAATATCCATCGGTCCTCTCCACCGGCGGCGTAAGTACTCTTCGGAAAATGTGTACATGTATAATGGAACATATGGGATTGGACACTTCATTAGGCACACCTGCACAATGAAATAGGCATTAAAAAAATTGGAAAATCATTCTCAGTTTTAGTCTGCGTTATCCAAGAGCTATTCACTTATTTGTATTATATTTTTAAAATATTTAGTAATTGTTATAGGGTATTAGACGAATATTTTACATACAGTACAGACCAAAAGTTTGGACACACCTTCTCATTCAATGCGTTTTCTTCATTTTCATGACTATTTACATTGTAGATTGTCACTGAAGGCATCAAAACTATGAATGAACACATGAGGAGTTATGTACTTAACAAAAAAAAAAGGTGAAATAACTGAAAACGTGTTTTATATTCTAGTTTCTTCAAAAGAATAGCCACCCTTTGCTCTGTTCACTGCTTTGCACACTCTTGGCATTCTCTCCATGAGCTTCAAGCACACCCGCGAAGTGAAAACCATTTCAGGTTGAGTTCAGTTGAGTTGTGAGTTTATTTGGAACATGCATGCATACAACATGATACTGTAACAAACAGTTCAGGGTGTCCCAAGTTACCGGAGTGTGTTAGGTAAGGAGGAGGAGTTTTGTCCCTCCAGAGTTGCTGTAGGGCTGTGACGTAGGATGTGTGTGTGAAGTTAACATTAAAGAAGCGGTGGCTACCGGACCTGCTCTATTGTATGAGGGGCCGTTAGGGACATTATTCAGAATTACCTCTTACATATGTGAGAGCATTTCAGTAGTGTATGTAAGAGCATTTCAGTAGTGTGTATAAGAGTGTTTCAGTAGTGTGTATAAGAGTGTTTCAGTAGTGTGTATCAGAGTGTTTCAGTAGTGTGTGTGTGAGAAAAACTTTTCAGTTGTTTATGTGAGAGCATTTCAGTAGTGTGTATAAGAGTGTTTCAGTAGTGTGTATAAGAGTGTTTCAGTAGTGTGTATCAGAGTGTTTCAGTAGTGTGTGTGTGAGAAAAACTTTTCAGTTGTTTATGTGAGAGCATTTCAGTAGTGTGTATAAGAGTGTTTCAGTAGTGTGTATAAGAGTGTTTCAGTAGTGTGTATCAGAGTGTTTCAGTAGTGTGTGTGTGTGAGAAAAACATTTCAGTTTTTTATGTGAGAGCATTTCAGTAGTGTGTATAAGAGTGTTTCAGTAGTGTGTATAAGAGTGTTTCAGTAGTGTGTATCAGAGTGTTTCAGTAGTGTGTGTGTGAGAAAAACATTTCAGTTGTTTATGTGAGAGCATTTCAGTAGTGTGTATAAGAGTGTTTCAGTAGTGTGTATAAGAGTGTTTCAGTAGTGTGTATCAGAGTGTTTCAGTAGTGTGTATAATAGTGTTTCAGTAGTGTGTATAAGAGTGTTTCAGTAGTGTGTATAATAGTGTTTCAGTAGTGTGTATAAGAGTGTTTCAGTAGTGTGTATAATAGTGTTTCAGTAGTGTGTATAAGAGTGTTTCAGTAGTGTGTATAATAGTGTTTCAGTAGTGTGTATAAGAGTGTTTCAGTAGTGTGTATAATAGTGTTTCAGTAGTGTGTATAATAGTGTTTCAGTAGTGTGTATAAGAGTGTTTCAGTAGTGTGTATAATAGTGTTTCAGTAGTGTGTATAAGAGTGTTTCAGTAGTGTGTATAATAGTGTTTCAGTAGTGTGTATAATAGTGTTTCAGTAGTGTGTATAAGAGTGTTTCAGTAGTGTGTATAATAGTGTTTCAGTAGTGTGTATAATAGTGTTTCAGTAGTGTGTATAATAGTGTTTCAGTAGTGTGTATAATAGTGTTTCAGTAGTGTGTATAAGAGTGTTTCAGTAGTGTGTATAATAGTGTTTCAGTAGTGTGTATAATAGTGTTTCAGTAGTGTGTATAAGAGTGTTTCAGTAGTGTGTATAAGAGTGTTTCAGTAGTGTGTATAATGGTGTTTCAGTAGTGTGTATAAGAGTGTTTCAGTAGTGTGTATAATAGTGTTTCAGTAGTGTGTATAATAGTGTTTCAGTAGTGTGTATAAGAGTGTTTCAGTAGTGTGTATAATAGTGTTTCAGTAGTGTGTATAAGAGTGTTTCAGTAGTGTGTATAATAGTGTTTCAGTAGTGTGTATAATAGTGTTTCAGTAGTGTGTATAAGAGTGTTTCAGTAGTGTGTATAATAGTGTTTCAGTAGTGTGTATAAGAGTGTTTCAGTAGTGTGTATAAGAGTGTTTCAGAAGTGTGTATAAGAGTGTTTAAGTAGTGTGTGTGAGAGAAAAACATTTCAGTTGTTTATGTGAGAGCATTTCAGTAGTGTGTATAAGAGTGTTTCAGTAGTGTGTATAAGAGTGTTTCAGTAGTGTGTATCAGAGTGTTTCAGTAGTGTGTGTGTGAGAAAAACTTTTCAGTTGTTTATGTGAGAGCATTTCAGTAGTGTGTATAAGAGTGTTTCAGTAGTGTGTATAAGAGTGTTTCAGTAGTGTGTATCAGAGTGTTTCAGTAGTGTGTGTGTGTGTGAGAAAAACATTTCAGTTGTTTATGTGAGAGCATTTCAGTAGTGTGTATAAGAGTGTTTCAGTAGTGTGTATAAGAGTGTTTCAGTAGTGTGTATCAGAGTGTTTCAGTAGTGTGTATAATAGTGTGTATAAGAGTGTTTCAGTAGTGTGTATAATAGTGTTTCAGTAGTGTGTATAAGAATGTTTCAGTAGTGTGTATAATAGTGTTTCAGTAGTGTGTATAAGAGTGTTTCAGTAGTGTGTATAATAGTGTTTCAGTAGTGTGTATAATAGTGTTTCAGTAGTGTGTATAAGAGTGTTTCAGTAGTGTGTATAATAGTGTTTCAGTAGTGTGTATAATAGTGTTTCAGTAGTGTGTATAATAGTGTTTCAGTAGTGTGTATAAGAGTGTTTCAGTAGTGTGTATAATAGTGTTTCAGTAGTGTGTATAAGAGTGTTTCAGTAGTGTGTATAATAGTGTTTCAGTAGTGTGTATAATAGTGTTTCAGTAGTGTGTATAAGAGTGTTTCAGTAGTGTGTATAAGAGTGTTTCAGTAGTGTGTATAATAGTGTTTCAGTAGTGTGTATAATAGTGTTTCAGTAGTGTGTATAAGAGTGTTTCAGTAGTGTGTATAATAGTGTTTCAGTAGTGTGTATAAGAGTGTTTCAGTAGTGTGTATAAGAGTGTTTCAGTAGTGTGTATAATAGTGTTTCAGTAGTGTGTATAATAGTGTTTCAGTAGTGTGTATAAGAGTGTTTCAGTAGTGTGTATAATAGTGTTTCAGTATTGTGTATAAGAGTGTTTCAGTAGTGTGTATAATAGTGTTTCAGTAGTGTGTATAACAGTGTTTCAGTAGTGTGTATAAGAGTGTTTCAGTAGTGTGTATAATAGTGTTTCAGTAGTGTGTATAAGAGTGTTTCAGTAGTGTGTATAAGAGTGTTTCAGTAGTGTGTATAATAGTGTTTCAGTAGTGTGTATAAGAGTGTTTCAGTAGTGTGTATAATAGTGTTTCAGTAGTGTGTATAAGAGTGTTTCAGTAGTGTGTATAAGAGTGTTTCAGTAGTGTGTATAATAGTGTTTCAGTAGTGTGTATAATAGTGTTTCAGTAGTGTGTATAATAGTGTTTCAGTAGTGTGTATAAGAGTGTTTCAGTAGTGTGTATAAGAGTGTTTCAGTAGTGTGTATAATAGTGTTTCAGTAGTGTGTATAATAGTGTTTCAGTAGTGTGTATAAGAGTGTTTCAGTAGTGTGTATAATAGTGTTTCAGTAGTGTGTATAATAGTGTTTCAGTAGTGTGTATAATAGTGTTTCAGTAGTGTGTATAAGAGTGTTTCTTCAGTAGTGTGTATAAGAGTGTTTCAGAAGTGTGTATAAGAGTGTTTCAGTAGTGTGTGTGAGAGAAAAACATTTCAGTTGTTTATGTGAGAGCATTTCAGTAGTGTATGTAAGAGGTCATTCTGAATAATGTCCCTAACGGCCCCTCATACTAATGTCTCCCGTTTATCATCTCATTAGATAAGTACACAGTTAAGGCGAACCCAGGACACTCGCCTACATTGGTGGCTGCGGTGGGATTCGAACCCAAGGCCTCCGAAGAGACCGGAGCCTTAATCCATCACAATTTCCAGTTCCTCTATTCAACATGTTCGAAAAGGAGTAGGAAGAAGCAGAGCTTATTTAATCCCACCCCTTTTCCTTTACATAGCAGTTGCTAAAACTTTTGTTCACTTCCCGTTCTCGATTTATTCACAATGTACTCCGTAAGTAATGACAATAAAATGTATAAATAGATCAATAATAATTGGTGAAGTGAGGTGGCGACTTGTCAAGGGTGTACCCCGCCTTCCGCCCGAATGCAGCTGTGATAGGCTCCAGCACCCCCCGCCACCCCAAAAAGGGACAAGCGGTAGAAAATGGATGGATGGATAATTGGTGAAGTAAGTTATATTTCATATGGTGAGATGAGTAAGATCATCTTGAAAATGAATGGATGGATGAAATAAATTCAGAATGTTTATCATGGTTCTTCTTCTTTGTACTTTGTAAACACTTTAAGTTTGAAGAGTTTCTTTAACCTCTTCAGGCCCAAGCTGTTTGTTTACATGATTTTTTTTATTTATCTTTGCTATTTAGGCTAATTGGACCCTAATTAGAATAAAAACTAAAAATCATCTTTTGATATGATGTAGTTAGTCCATAAGTACACAAACGTGTACTTCATGTGTAGTGACATGCTAATTCTTATTTTTACACTTTTTTTTTTTTCAAATTCCATTGTATGTTATACTCTTCTGACACCACCAGATGGCAGTATAAGTGTCCACATAAGCGGCCATAAGACCCCAATTCAGTAGTGTACACAATTTTGGAAATAAGAGCTAAAAGGTGCTGTCCACGCATGTGGCCACTAAGGCCTTTAGAGGTTAAGTGGATCATATCATTACATTGTTTGATTTCTTTGCTTAATCCATTCTGGTGACTACCTCTTGAAGCTCATCAAGAGAATGCCAAGAGTGTGCGAAAAAGTAATCAGAGCATAGATAGATAGATAGATAGATAGATAGATAGATAGATAGATAGATAGATAGATAGATAGATAGATAGATAGATAGATAGATAGGTCTTTATTGTCATTGCACAAATACAAAGAAACTTTGTTTTCAGCACAAACCCGTTCAAGATTAGACAAACAAACAGTGTACAGGGTTACAGAACAGGAACGCTGATGGGTCGCCACAAGGCGCCCCGTAAAAGATGGGGAAAAAGGTAAAACGCTGGGGAAGGATGAGTGGGAAAAAACCTCCATAGCAAAGCATATATACATATTGCAACGTACATCTCGAGATATCTAGCAACAGAGGGAAGGGAGTGCGAGGTCATGGTGGTAGGCCGCAGCTCTCGGCGCTGACCATCCTTCCATCACCCCTATGGGATTTGCGTCGAGGGTGTTGGGTTGGGGGAGGTCCCAAAGGGTGGCTATTTTAAATAAACTAGAATATAAAACATTGTTTTCAGTTATTTCAAGTCTCCACATGTGTTCATTCATAGTTTTGATGCCTTCAGTGGGAATCTACAATGTAAATAGTCATGAAAACAAAGAAAACGCATTGAATGAGAAGGTGTGTCCAAACTTTTGGCCTGCACTGTATATTGGTTTATAATAATAGTGTTCAAGTTATATACAACAGTAATGAGAATAGTTCATGTTTGGATAGTTTCCAGACCTAAAAGCTGGAGCTCGACGTCGTCGGCGATGTAGAAATATGTGCCATAAAACGCCAACACACCCAGACAGAAATCATTTTGGCAGAAGATTAGGGACCCGTCCGAATGGGTCTTCTCCGGCGGTCGTATAAGTCCACGCGGGGTGTGCTCGGAGATGATTAGTTCATCCATATTTGATGGAGACGGCCTGGGCTCGTACAGAACATCCCATAGATGCTGGCAGACGGGTCCTCAGATCAAGTTTGGAACGGATGCCTATGAAAAAAGATGCCTTAGTTTTTTTGTGTAGTGCTTTATAAGCAAGAACCCATATTTGGTACCTGAAGTCCTAATGGGCACCATTCAGTCATTAAAACGTTTATTCGACCGCCCTGCCATCATGGATGCTAATTATGGACCGGTTTGGAATCAGTGTAAACATGAAGTGGACTGGACCGGCGCCAAGGAAAAGAGACCAAGTGGCTGTAATTGAATACCCAAATTATGCGTTATTAGTGGCAGTCAGAAAAGACAATTAGCCTGAATGCTTAATTGATTGAATGATTGACAGCTTCCGGCCGACAAACTTAACCCCGAAATTCTGATTCGCTCTTATTTCCCTTCGACTTTGCTAATTGCAGAGATGGATGTTTGTAATTACGCGGCGTGAAAAACAAGGTTTTAATGAAAATCCAATAGGTTGAATTGCGCCTTAGCCTGAATATCCTCAAATAAGCGGCTTTACTAGTGCTGAATCAGCGGCATTGATTTGCAAGCTCTGATTGGACGAATAAGAGCACTTAAGCACAAATGTAATTCAGAGTCACCTATGACTCTGAATTTTTTATTCAGAGTTAAATTCTACATCTTTTGCCCAGACGGCCTTTTTTCAATAAAAGGAGCACAACTATGGAACTCTCTAGCTGACACTTTGAAAAGTATACCTGCACTTGTCACTCTCAAAAAACTAACAAAATTGTGGCTAATTGAGCCACAATCGTGTTCCCATGTTTAGTTTTTACTAATTTTTACTAATTGTTTTTTAACTAGTCTGCACTTTGTCTGTGTTCTTATTGTTATTGTTTTTTATCTAGTTTGCACTTTGTCTGTATTATTACTATTATCATTATTATCGACTCATCTTTGCCTTATTCTTTTTATTTTCCTATTTTAATGATGTTGGATCTGTGTTGTTGTTGTTGTTGTTGGGGACAAGTGTTGTAAATTAGCTTTGGCTACAAACACTATGATGCATACATTGGATAACTGTCAGATGTCTAGGTTTCTGTATATGTCCCTATTTCAAATAAACCTTATATATATATATATACACTGCAAAAACTGTAATCTAAGTAAGATTAAATATCTCAAATAAGCATGCTATTTGCTTATTTTCTGTCTGATAAGATAATTCTTCTCACTAAGCAGATTTTATGTTAGAGTGTTTTACTTGTTTTAAGGGTTTTGGTCCTAAATGATCTCAGTAAAATATTACAGCTTGTTGCTGAGATTTGATGACCTATATTGAGTAGAACATGCTTGAAACTAGAATATCAACTGCTGCAAAGCTGTGTCATCAACACTCACAAGTATAAAACTACTTTTTTAGAGTAACAATTTCTTATTTCAAGCATGAAAAAAAAAATCATGATTTTGACACAATTGTGTCTCATAATTAAAACGGATGACAGCCAAATGGACTTTGCTGTTTTATTTCCAATGAAACAATAGAAAAGACGTACTCATATAGTAGTACAGTTGGCACAGTACAGTAAACTGACAGTTAATATTTAAACATTTAACATGAGACATTTCAAACAATTTTGAACAGAAATAGTTCATGCACATTCAAATAAATTCCTCAAAATTACAATTAAAAAATTTTTGGCCGGGGGCCGGGCTGTACATATGCGCACTAATTGACTGAAAGAGCACGCACTTGGCACGATGATGTCATGTTATTTATGGAAAAATGCATTTTTAGACCACGACGAGAGTAACAAGCGGTTGCCTTGTTGCCTTTCCATTAAGAACAATAAACTAGTTTTTAGTATAAGTTTGCTGGTTTCAAGAAATGTAATGCCGAGCGCATATCATTATGTCAAGATAATGGCACTAGCATTTACTTCATTTAAGAATATTTTTCAACATATTGAGCAAAAAGGTCTCTTTTTTTTCCTACCAAGAAAAGTGCACTTGTTATTAGTGAGAATATACTTATTTTAAGGTATCTTTGGGTTCATTGAGGTTAGCTAATTTTACTTGCTTTGGAAAGTCTTGACAAGCCAAATTTTCTTGTTCTATTGGCAGATAATTTTGCTTAGTTCAAATAAAATACCCCTCATTTTTGTATTATTTTTTCTTGTTTTTGAACACTGACTTTTTGCAGTGTATATATGAGTTAGCGTGAGTTGGCATTTGTTATAGGAGAAAATGGAAATAAAAAAGGATCACGAGACGTTTTAACAATAGACATGTCATAAATGTGTAAAAAGAAGTTAACCACTGTCATATAACAATATGCAGGCTGATGTTTTAATGATTGTATATTTATGTGTCAGCTAACTCTTCTACTCCTGTATCGCTGCACACAAAAAGGGTGGAAAAAGTGTCCCTTGATGTGTTGCCCGTGCTATTATTCTTCTGTTAATAATAAACCCTATAAGACCGATTGACTTGAAATTTCTCACAAAGCTCTACCAAACACCCGCCGTAACTGAAATTTGGCACACACCTTTCGGGGCCTGACAAGCACGTATGTGTCAAATTTGAGCAAGATCGGTTAAAAAAAAGACGGCCGCTGTCGAGCGAAATGTCAACCAATTGTCCGCATAAAGCAATCATTAACTTGTGTTACTTATGTTAGCATGTAGCCATGGGTTAAACCAGGGGTCAGCAACCCGCGGCTCTTTAGCACCGCCCTAGTGGCTCCCTGGAGCAATTTTTCAAAAATGGAAATAGATGGGGCAAACATATATTTGTTGTCGTTGTGGCTTGTACAGCCCTTTGAGACACTTGTGATTTAGGGCTATATAAATAAACATTGATTGATTGATTGAATAATGTTTCTGTAGGAAGACAAACATGACACAAACCTTCCTAATTGTTAGAAAGCCCACTGTTTAATATGTTTGTGTTTGTTGTTCAGCGCCGTTTTGTCCTACTAATTTTGGAGGTCCTTGAACTCACCGTAGTTGGTTTTACCTGTACAACTTTCTCAGTTGCTGCCACAGAAAGACGTGTTTTATGCCACTCCTTCTTTGTCTCATTTTGTCCACCAAACCTTTTATGCTGTGCGTGAATGCACCAAGGTGAGCTTTGTTGATGTTACTGACTTGCGTGGCGTGCTAATAATCCATGCTAACGTGCTATTTAGGCTAGCTGTGTATACACATTGCATCATTATGCCTCGTTTGTAGCTATATTTGAGCTCATTTAATGTTTACGTATGTCCTCTTGTGTATTTACCGTATTTTTCGGACTATAAGTCGCAGTTTTTTTCATAGTTTGGCCGGGGGTGCGACTCATACTCAGGAGCGACTTATGTGTGGAATTATTAACACATTACCGTAAAATATCAAATAATATTATTTAGCTCATTCACGTAAGAGACTAGACGTATAAGATTTCATGGGATTTAGCGATTAGGAGTGACAGATTGTTTGGTAAACGTATAGCATGTTCTATATGTTATAGTTATTTGAATGACTCTTACCATAATATGTTACGTTAACATACCAGGCACGTTCTCAGTTGGTTATTTATGCGTCATAAAACGTACACTTATTCAGCCTGTTGTTCACTATTCTTTATTTATTTTTGATTGCCTTTCAAATGTCTATTCTTGGTGTTGGGTTTTATCAAATAAATGTCCCCAAAAAATGCGACTTATACTCCAGTGTGACTTATATATGTTTTTTTCCTTCTTTATTATGCATTTTCGGCCGGTGCGACTTATACTCCAGAGCGACTTATACTCCAAAAAATACGGTATTTTAGATTTGTATGTCTCATGACACATTATCTGTATGTAATATTGGCTGCATTTCTGATTGCCATGTTGTTCCAGACCACAGCAAACGTTACCCAGCATGCAAAGATTGTAATAAATCCATTAGAAGAAGACAGTTTCTTTAACTTGGACACACACATTTATACCTTTGGCAGTTTTAAGCCAGTAATTTCTAGGCGTTATCAAATAATAATAATAATAATAATAGATTTTATTTGTAAAATGCTCTTTACATTGCGTAAACAACCTCATTGTGCTACAGTGTATTAAAAAAAATAGAAATAAAAAGATAATAAAAATTAAAACAAATAAAAACTAGAACAGCAAAATAGCTAAAACTAGTATGCATAAATCTAAAAAAAGGCTTTTTTTATAAAATAAGGGTTTTTAAGCCTTTTTTAAAAGCATCCACAGTCTGTGGTGCCCTCAGGTGGTCAGGGAGAGCGTTCCACAGACTGGGAGCGGCGGAGCAGAAAGCCCGGTCTCCCATTGTTCGTAGCTTTGTCCTCGGAGGCCCCTCTGAGACACTCACTTAATGTGTTACCTTTATTATAACACTTATATAAGGCTTTTAACTTTTTGCGTCTCCAGACAGATTTGTTTTTTGTATTTTCGGTCCAATATGGCTCTTTCAACATTTTGGGTTGTTGACCTCTGGGTTAAACGTTACAGAAACAAAATATATTTTCCCAAGAAACGTTGATGAGAAAACATGTGACCGAGACAGCTGCTGCGTCAATTAACCGGGAAGCGCCAATATGTGTTTATCAGTAAGCACTTCTTTCGGCCCACGAGTGACAAAATCCGAGTACCAGTGTAGCGTGTTTCATATTTCTGCAAAGCTATTCGTTAGGGGAAAAAAAGCACAAAGCTATTAATTGTATTTGCAGGTCAAATGTAGGGACTTTTTTAATCCAGCAGATGGCACCGTTATGAAACACCGACACAATATCAGTGCAGCGTCAACACAGCCAGTGAGCTTACCCATCACTACTAGCACGTCTCCCATAGGGGTCGCCACAGTCCAGTGATAAAATAAGCACGACCCAAATTCCACAGCGTACAAATCGGGGTGATGACGGTAAGTATGAGCGGAAAAAATGCATGCCAGTGTTCTGATTGGGCAACACAAGGACATACTTTCCTTAAAGTGTGAATGAGAAAGACTCCAAGACCCAATGGCGGTAAAAGGGTCGTGGAGCGCCACTTTTGAACGCAATACTCCGGGACGTCTCCCACTCCAAAAAAAAAGTCAAAGTGGCTCTGAGTTATTGTCTTTTTCTTGCAATTGACGACTCTAATGATGCACTTATGTTGCCCCCTTTTTCTTACACCTTCCCTACTTAAGGAGGAAATCTTGATTGGTAAGTGGATGCTGTCCGCAGATTGAGGGATGTTCATGTAGGCTCTGCAGGCTGATAGCAGGAGGCACAGCCATGAAGGCTCTTTTACTTACACTGCTGCCTTCTTTCTGTGCTTACATACAAGCCATTTTTATGTCATGTTTGTCCAATCTGAGCGACAACGGGGGCTCCTCTTTCCCTTTCTGCCGTAGAACTAGAGCCAGTAGATGTTTTTTTTCACGCAACCTCTATGTGTTGTTTTTCATATGATTGTGTTTTAGTTTAGAGCCACTTTTCTCAGATCTCAGTCTTTTTCCTGACACTTCAGTGAGTTTAGACTTTTCTTTTTTGTGTTTACCTGCATGCCTCAGATTTGCATGTTTCTTATCTTGTCAGGGTTTGAGCTCCCGAGATTAAATGAAACAAAAATTGCTTCAGTTTTCACGGGGATACATATGAGGGTGGAATGGGATGATTTCTCAGTGGTGTTAAAACAGCTAGCAGGTTCTGTCACGAGATCGCGTTCGCTTTTTAATCCCCGGCCTCTTTGTTTGTTTACAGAGTTTGTCGTCAAAGCTTTTAGAGGGGACGACATCCCGTCACGGCGGCGGTGCGCACGATTATGACTCGGGCAACGACACCTCGTCGCCGCCTTCCTGCAAAACTGCCGCCGACGGCAAGAGCGCGGAGCGTCGGCGTGCCGCCTCGCCCGGGAAGATGCAGTTCGCTGACAAGGACGACGTCTCCGACTCAGGGAACTCTGTGACGAGCTACGCCTCGCTGTGCAAAACCTGCAGGGACGACAGCTTGAGGTAAAGTGGCACTACATTGCATGTTCATGGGGAACTGGTTGGGGCGAAGGATTGAGCCTTGAGGGATGCCACCTCCGATATTGAATCCTGTGTGAAATCGACATATTTTACAAACCCCAAAACCAGTGAAGTTGCCACGTTGTGCAAATCGTAAATAAATCGAGAATACTATGATTTTCAAATCCTTTTCAACCTACAAACCCTGTTTCCCTAAGAGTTGGGAAATTGTGTTAGATGTAAATATAAACGGAATACAATGATTTGCAAATCCTTTTCAACCCATATTCAATTGAATGCACTACAAAGACAACATATTTGATGTTCAAACTCATAAACGTATTTGTTTTTTGCAAATAATAATTAACTTAGAATTTCATGGCTGCAACACGTGCCAATGTAGTTGGGAAAGGGCATGTTCACCACTGTGTTACATCACCTTTTCTTTTAACAACACTCAATAAACGATTGGGAACTGAGGAAACTAATTGTTGAAGCTTTGAAAGTGGAATTCTTTCCCATTCTTGTTTTATGTAGAGCTTCAGTCGTTCAACAGTCCGGGGGTCTCCGCTGTCGTATTTTACGCTTCATAATGCGCCACACATTTTCCATGGGAGACAGGTCTGGACTGCAGGCGGGCCAGGAAAGTACCCGCACTCTTTTTTTACGAAGCCACGCTGTTTTAACACGTGCTGAATGTGGCTTGGCATTGTCTTGCTGAAATAAGCAGGGGCGTCCATGAAAAAGACGGCGCTTAGATGGCAGCATATGTTGTTCCAAAACCTGTATGTACCTTTCAGCATTAATGGTGCCTTCACAGATGTGTAAGTTACCTATGCCTTGGGCACTAATGCACCCCCATACCATCACGCATGCTGGCTTTTCAACTTTGCGTCGATAACAGTCTGGATGGTTCGCTTCCCCTTTGACACGATATCGAATATTTCCAAAAACAATTTGAAATGTGGTCTCGTCAGACCACAGAACAGTTTTCCACTTTGCATGAGTCCATCAAAAAAAATTTAAAAAAATAAAATAAAATAAAATAAATTTAAAAAAATAAATAAATAAAAAATAAAATAAAATAGAAAAAATAAAATAAAATAAATAAATAAAAACTCCCTCACGTGCAACATGAGGAAGCCACCGGTCAATCACGATCCGGGGCTGTGCAATCAGCGATTACACGCCAACTGGACAATATTTATCATATTTATTTACATATTTAATCTAAAATAAAATGCCTGCACAGCATAGGAGGTAGGAAATACTGACTCCCACCCCTCAGCACACTGGGAACCAGCATTACTCCTCTCTAGTCAGTTCACTAGTCACTTTATACTTTTTACTGTCTCGTTTTTTTTTACATTGCCTCTTAGAGTGGTCTTAGGCCATATTGCATATTGTGTATATTGTGTTGTTTTTGTATATTGTGTGGTTTCTTCTTATTTTTTAATGCAAAGCACCTTAGGGAAGCAACCTAAATTTCGTTGGACCTGTACCTCACGTCGTGGGTTTTATCTTGCGGAATGTGTTGAAAGGTGTCAAACTTCGGAATCCCAAGATGGCAGTTGAGGACAGTTTGGACTGTTTGGAAGCAGTTGTCTTGTAGGTCCTTGTGTAACCCAGCTAGTTCTTGGAGTTGTCGGGAGTGAGGTTTACCAACGTAAATCTGGCACACCCTGTTAGACTTGATCAAAGCCTCGACAACGAATAATGTCAGGGTGACCGCGGCCCTCTCAGATCCGATGTCTATTCAAATATGTACTCATGGCACCCTTGGAGTGAGCCAAGGGCGCCATAAGAAAAAACTGCTTGAAGAGCCTCACTTTATCATTCCAACAAATGTTTCCTTCACAGAGAACACGTCATGTTGGGATGTCGGGTTGACGTCATGAGATCTTCTGAGACTTCCGGCTGCTCCCATGAGGCGAGCGAGTCTTCCGGAAGGTCACGGAGCCGAGGGAGGAAGAAGAAGAAGAAGAAGAGGAGTAGAAGGAAAAGGTGCAGATCATCCGGCAGCTCCAGATACTCGGGACGCCACTCTCGAAGCTTGTCGTCTGTTAGGTGTGAATTACACGGAATGACACTTTGGAAATCTTCTAGATCTTAAGGCTCGCTCCTTCGTTGCAGGTCCTACTCGCGTTTGCCGAGTTATTCTCCGGCTCGGAGGCGGCGAGGCAGCGTGAGCAGCAGCAGCTCCAGGGGAAGCTACTCCAGATACAGCCACGACAGGTGAGCTTGACCAAAGCCACCAACCGACCATCGCCGGGGGAACCGCGGTCCTGTCACGGAGGCGACAACATTTTTCACCCGTCTGCCTCGCAGGTCGCGATCGAGGCGGCGGACGTCCAGTTCCAGAGAGACGGACGTCACGCACAAGTCCAGCAGGAAGCGACGGAGACGCGAATTCTACTCTCCGATGAGGAAGAGGAGGAAGGACTCGCCGAGCCATCTGGAGGCGCGTCGAATCACGAGGTAATTGAAGAGATGATGCTGTGTGGAGTTTGCATGTTCTCCCCGTGACTGCGTGGGTTCCCTCCGGGTACTCCGGCTTCCTCCCACCGCCAAAAACATGCACCTGGGGATAGGCCCCTCCCACCTCCAAAGACATGCTCCTGGGGATAGGCCCCTCCCACCTCCAAAGACATGCACCTGGGGATAGGTTGATTGGCAACACTAAACGGTCCCTAGTGTGTGAATGTGAGTGTGAATGTTGTCTGTCTATCTGTGTTGGCCCTGTGATGAGGTGGCGACTTGTCCAGGGTGTACCCCGCCTTCTGCCCGAATGCAGCTGAGATAGGCTCCAGCACCCCCCGCAAACCCAAAAGGGACAAGCGGTAGAAAATGGATAGATGGATGGATGCTGTGTGGAGTTTGCATGTTCTCTCTACCAAAAGTTGGTGGTACACCCAAATGTCCGCCCTGAGATCGGTAGGTTGTGAGTTCAAACCCCGGCTGAGTCATACCATCCATCCATCCATCCATCCATCCATTTTCTACCGCTTGTCCCTTGGGCACTAATACACCCCCATACCATCACAGATGCTGGCTTCTGAGCTTTGCGCCTAGAACAATCCGGATGGTTCTTTTCCTCTTTGTTCCAGAGGACATGACGTCCACAGTTTCCAAAAAACAATTTGAAATGTGGACTCGTCAGACCACAGAACACTTTTCCACTTTGCATCAGTCCATCTTAGATGAGTTCGGGCCCAGCGAAGCCGACGTGGTTTCTGGGTGTTGTTGTTAAATGGCTTTGGCTTTGCATAGTAGAGGTTTAAATTGCACTTAAAGATATAGCGACCAACTGTAGTTACCGACAGTGGTTTTCTGAAGTGTTCCTGAGACCATGTGGTGATATCCTTTACGCACTGATGTCGCTTTTTGACGCAGTACCGCCTGAGGAATCGAAGGTCACAGGCATTCAATGTTGGTTTTCAGCCTCGCTGCTTACGTGCAGTGATTTCTCCACATTCTCTGAACATTTTGATGATATTACGGAGCGTAGATGGTGAAATCCCTAAATTCCTTGCAATAGCTGGTTGAGAAATGTTGTTCTTAAACTTTTTCGACGATTTGCTCACGCATTTGTTGACAAAGTGGTGACCCTCGCCCCCGTCCTTGTTTGTGAATGACTGAGCATTTCATGGAAGCTGCTTTTATACCCAATTACCCTGTTCACCTGTGGGATGTTCCAAATAAGTGTTTGATGAGCATTCCTCAACTTTATCAGTATTTATTGCCACCTTTCCCAACTTCTTTGTCACGTGTTGCTGGCATCAAATTATAAAGTTAATGATTATTTGCAAAAAAAAAATATGTTTATCAGTTTGAACATGAAATATGTCGTCTTTGTGGCATATTCAACTGAATATGGGTTGAAAATGATTTGCAAATCATTGTATTCCGTTTATATTTACATCTAACACAATTTCCCAACTCATATGGAAACGGGGTTTGTATTACAGACCCTAGATCAGGGGTCACCAACGCGGTGCCCGCGGGCACCAGGTAGCCCGTAAGGACCAGATGAGTAGCCCGCTGGCCTGTTCTAAAAATAGCTCAAATAGCAGCACTTACCAGAGAGCTGCCTCTATTTTTTAAATTTTATTTATTTACTAGCAAGCTGGTCTCGCTTTGCCTGACATTTTTAATTCTAAGAGAGACAAAACTCAAGTAGAATTTGAAAATCCAAGAAAATATTTTAAAGACTTGGTCTTCACTTGTTCAAATAAATTAATTAATTGTTTTACTTTGTTTCTTATAACTTTCAGAAAGACAATTTTAGAGAAAAAATACAACCTTAAAAATGATTTTAGGATTTTTAAACACATATACCTTTTTACCTTTTAAATTCCTTCCTCTTCTTTCCTGACAACTTGAATCAATGTTCAAGTGAATTATTTTTTTTTTTACTGTAAAGAATAATAAATACATTTTAATTTAATTCTTCATTTTAGCTTCTGTTTTTTCGACAAAGAATATTTGTGAAATATTTCTTCAAACTTATTATGATTAAAATTCAAACAAAATTATTCAGGCAAATCTAGAAAATCTGTAGAATCAAATTTAAATCTTATTTCAAACTCTTGAATTTCTTTTAAAATTTTTGTTCTGGAAAATCTAGAAGAAATAATGATTTGTCTTTGTTAGAAATATAGCTTGGTCCAATTTGTTATATATTCTAACAAAGTGCAGATTGGATTTTAACCTATTTAAAACATGTCATCAAAATTCTAAAATTAATCTTAATCAGGAAAAATTACTAATGATGTTCCATAAATTATTTTTTTAATTTTTTCAAAAACATTCGAATTAGCTAGTTTTTCTCTTCTTTTTTTCGGTTGAATTTTGAATTTTAAAGAGTCGAAATTGAAGATAAACTATGTTTCAAAATTTAATTGTAATTTTTTTTCGTGTTTTCTCCTCTTTTAAACCGTTCAATTAAGTGTAAATATCATTAATTATTAATAATAACATAGAGTTAAAGGTAAATTGAGCAAATTGGCTATTTCTGGCAATTTATTCAAGTGTGTATCAAATTGGTAGCCCTTCGCATTAATCAGTACCCAAGAAGTAGCTCTTGGTTTCAAAAAGCTTGGTGACTCCTGCCGTAGATGGTGAAATCCCTAAATTCCTTGCAATAGCTGGTTGAGAAATGTTGTTCTTGAACTTTTTCGACGATTTGCTCCCGCATTTGTTGACAAAGTGGTGACCCTCGCCCCCGTCCTTGTTTGTGAATGACTGAGCATTTCATGGAAGCTGCTTTTATACCCAATCATGGCACCCACCTGTTCCCACTTAGCCTGTTCACCTGTGGGATGTTCCAAATAAGTGTTTGATGAGCATTCCTCAACTTTCTCAGTCTTTTTTTGCCACGTGTGCCAGCTTTTTTGAAACATGCTGCAGGCATCAAATTCCAAATGAGCTAATATTTGCAAAAAAATAGCAAAGTTTTCCAGTTCGAATGTTAAATATCTTGTCTTTGCAGTCTATTCAATTGAATATAAGTTGAAAAGGGTCATTGTATTCTGTTTTTATTTACCATTTACACAATGTGACAACTTCACTTGTCAAAAAAAAACCTCTGCCTTGTTTTGATGAATATTCAGGCCTACTACGCTACTGTATTTTAAAGTTGATCATTATGGCGATTTTCGGAGGAGGTGGTATTTGGTGGAAAAAAGTTTGAGAACCACTGGACTAGATTATGTTTGCTTCTCCTCCCCCAGTGCCAGGAAGAGGCCCGTCCCTTACTTCCGCCGCAGTCCCTCCACCTGCAGCAGCACCACGTCCTGGAGCAGCCTCTTCTCGCGCGGTCGCAGGTTCGTCCGCAGCCTGGAGCGCAGCAGGAGCCGCGGTCGCAGCTCCTCCACTTCCTGCTGCTCCTACAGGAGCTTCAGTCGCAGCTCCTCCTGGAACTCCGTCTTTGGGACCCAGCGCCGAGGTATCAGAAGGAGCAGACATTAGGACGGGAAGGGGAAGGCTTGGACGCGAGGGTCCCGGGCAGGGGGTGAGACCCTTTTGTTGTTGGCCCCAGACTGTCCTTCACATCACGTGACCATATTTGGTCATATGTTGTACCTCAACACTCCATTGGAAAGCTCATGGGGTGACGGTCTTCAGTCTTTCAGGGATTGTAGAAGAATCTATTTGTTTTGAATCCATTGCGGGTCCCGTTTATGTCGACCGACTTGCATAGACTCGAACCAAAGGTCAAATCCTCTTCAAAATATTCCGATTTTTTTATTGTTTAAATTCCATGGATTACTGTTGGTTCAAGCAAGAAAAGAACAGTCACAATCGCCATGAGATGACAAGACTCCTACTGGTTTTGATCTCCACTTGACTAGACGAAGTCCAAAGTGTGGTATATGCTACACTATGTTGCCAAAAGTATCTGGCCACCCATCCAAATGATGAGAATCAGGTGTCCTATTCACTATAAAATCAAGCACTTAGGCATGGAGACTGTTTCTACAAACATTTGTGAAAGGAGCTCTCAGGTGTGGAACTGTCATAGGATGCCACCTGTGCAACAAATCCAGTCGGGAAATCTCCTCGCTCCTAAATATTCCAAAGTCAACTGTCGACTTTATTATAAGAAAATGGAAGAGTTTGGGAACAACAGCAACTCAGCCACCAAGTGGTTGGCCGCATAAACTGACAGAGAGGGGGCAGTGGATGAATTATGGTGTGGGGTTATTTTTCAAGAGTTGGGCTTGGAACCCTTAGTTCCAGTGAAAGGAACTTTGAATGCGCCAGGATTCCACAACATGTTGGACAATTCCATGCTCCCAACCTTGTGGGAACAGTTTGGAGCGGGGCCGCTTCCTCTTCCAACGTGACTGTGCACCAGTGCACAAAGCAAGGTCCATAAAGACATGGACGGCAGAGTCTGGAGTGGATGAACTTGACTGGCCTGCACAGAGTCCTGACCTGAACCCGATAGAACACCTTTGGGATGAATTAGAACGGAGACTTGAGAGCCAGGCCTTCTCCACCAACATCAGCGTGTGACCTCACCAATGCGCTTTTGGAAGAATGGTGGGAAATTCCTTGTGAGGAGGCGTGGCCGGCGGACCTGCAGCGAGGCGGGGCACGACGGGGACCGCCTCCGGGACGAGCGTCAGGTGCGTATAGGGTTGGGTATCGTTTGAATTCGAACGATTCCGATTCTTTTAAGAGGCAGGGTCAAAAAAAAGATTAGGATATTTTAAATGAGCGAGCTAACCTACAGTCTTTCTGAATTAAATAGTCTGACATTCTCCATCAATTTTAATTCTATTAACTTTTTATGAACTTTACTATAAATTTTTTCAACTAGAATATAAATATCAAATCTATGAACTTGAATATAAATATATTAAATTATGAATACATTTTCCCACATCGCGGAGCCTGGCTAGCAGGTTGTAAATTGCCTATGAAAAAATATGCGGGCTAATTTGTTAGCTGCCTCAACGTTGGCGCAAAACACATTATTTATTGCATATATATTGTTTTACTTACCGGATTCGGACTGCAGTGCAGTCACCGAGGTGCCAGGCTGGGCGTCGGAGGAAGAGGCGTCGGAGGACGGTCGGCGCAGCGCGTCGAAGACGGGACACGCATTTATATGTACTCCATGAACTCGGAGGTGCTTCATCATGTTCGACGTGTACCCTCCTAAGCACGAAACAGTCCTGTCGCACGTGTTACATTTCGCCGATATTTCATTTTTTTTAGTAAAGTAAAGCCACACTTTCGACCGCCGACGCCCGCTATCCATGCTTGACTACATAGGCTCGGCTATGCTAACACTTCCGGCGGTGGGCGCTTCTTCGTTGGTGTTCAGCGTCTTCTTCTTCCGGTCGGCGGACTTATTCTTTTTTTCCGGTCGGCGGACTGGGTATCGCAACGAGGAATCGAAATTTAAACTTTTCAACGATTCCGGGAGAATCGGAAAGTTAGTCCCGGTTCCAATCGATACTCGATACTCGGTACCCAACCCTAGGTGCGTAGACGGCCCACCTGGGCGCGGTTGTGCAATCACCTCTCGCTGCGTAAAAGGGCAGCGGCCGAGAGGAGAGGGGCAGGAGGAGTTGGAGAGCCGCTGGTGAATGACGAGCGCAAGCGCGAGGAAGAGCGAGAGGCAGACGAAGCCGGGGACGGCTGAAAAGCGACCGGAAGAGCGAGCAGTTGGAAGAGGAAGGAGCTGAAAAGCGACCCGACCCGCACTGAGGTTTATTGAAAAATAAAACAAAGTGACAAAACTGCTCCAGTCATGTCTCTCCTTGGTGGTCCATGGAACCCCGAGGGAAGAGGTACGCCACATTGTGGACAGCCTTCCCAGAAGAGTGGAAGCTGTAATAGCTGCAAAAGGTGGACCGACATCATATTGAACTCTATGGGTTAGGAATGGGATGGCACTTCAAGTTCATATGTGAGTCAAGGCAGGTGGCCAAATACTTTTGGTGATATGGTGTATGAGGACACGTCTAAGATAAGGTAAGAGGGCATTGCATAATTGGTTTTGTCTGGTGCCGCGGCGAGAGAGCGAGAAGGAGGGGAAAAAACGTTTACCGCGGGAAAATGTAGGCGTGGACGGCAAGCAGAGTGTCTTTCAGCGCAAATGTCAAATGAATCTGTCCTCTCAACACGCCGCAAAATGTCAAGAGTCGCGTCTCCGTTGGCAACAGAGCGCCAACGACGTGATTAAGCCCACAGGTGATTTTTTAAAGACGATGCTATTGAATGTTTCAGTTTTGCGTGGAGATAACACATCGAATTATTCCCACGCCTGGAGAATGTTTTATGACCAACCGTCAAGACTTATTTCTTAACTTATTCCTATTTATTAGTCCTGCGTTCTATGCAACGTGTCTTTTGCTTTGGTTTGTGCTGCGTTTTGAAACCGTTCATCAGTTTCTGTATGAGAAATACATAAATCATCGCCTTGCTTGACCTTTTGCTTTGAGTCCTAAAAAAGAGAAGAAGAAAAAAAAAAGGTGAGCAGTTTGACATTTGCTTTGTTTGCTTCCTCGCCGAGAGTGAGACGAATGCACAGCCAACGTAGCTTAGCATGTCGCAAATTAGCAAAACCAAATGGGTGGAAAGGCTATGATAGCAGCCGATCTATTATCTTGTGATTTTATTCTTTTTTAAATATTTTCTACTGGTTCTTAGTTGACTTAAATTGAATTAACTTTTTTTTAAAGATTTACATTAAACCCAACCAGCTATGTGCTAAGCTAACTGAGCTAACGATGCATGGTAAATGGCCTCCATCTTTTTAGGATGTGGTATTTTTTCATTCTTAAAAAGGTTTACTGGTTATTAGTTGACTTTATGGACTTTTACTGAGAACATGTAGGATTTTTTATTTGTATTAATATGTTTTACATCAATCCCAACCAGCTGTTACCGCTCCGTGCTAAGCTAACCCGACTAATAATGGATGCTATTGCTTTTCAGGATGTGTCAAAATTCTGTTTGTATTCATCCTTAAACAGTTTTAGTTGAATTTAGTGACTTTTACTGGGGTTTGTTATTTATTTTGTGTTAATCCCAACCATCTGTTACCGGTCTGTGCTATGCTAACCGAGCTAATGATTGATGGTAAACGTCCATCTTTTCAGGATGTAGCAAAATTGTGTTTTTATTCATTCTTAAACAGTTTTAGTTTAATTTTGCGACTTTAACTGGGATTTGGGTTTTTATTATGTTGTGTTAATCCCAACCATTTTTTACCGGTTTGTGCTATGCTAACCGAGCTAATGATTGATGATAAACGTGCATCTTTTCAGGATGTGTCAAAATTGTGATTTTATTCATTCTTAAACAGTTTTACTTTAATTTTGCGATTTATTGGGATTAGTTTTTTTAATTTTGTGTTAATCCCAACCATCTTTTACCGGTCTGTGCTATGCTAACCAAGCTAATGATTGATGGTAAACGTCCGTCTTTTCAGGATCTGTCCAAAATTGTGTTTTTATTCATTCTTAAGCATTTCTTCTGGTTCTTAGTTGAATTTAGTGACATTTACTGGGATTTATGTTTTTATTTTGCATTAATCCCAACTGTCTGTGCTATGCTAACCAAGCTAATGATGTATTGTGTCTAAAATGTCAAACTATTCATCTTCGCTGGACTTTCTGTGCATTTCAACATTTGTTTTCTCCTTTTAATCCACGTGTTGCCCCGAATGCCACGTCAATGAAGGAAATGTGTGGTAAACTGATTATAATTATAACCTGGCGGTGTATAGACGAGCGACATGTTCATGTGATGAGATTGTTTAGGGGAAAAGTCAGGCTTTTTAATTGAAAAGTACAGGACTGTTGTCACATGCAGGTTCACCAAAGTGTAAATATGCACATCTGCTTTGTGTAAATATAAAAAAAAAAATATCTGATTGTGGAACTTTTATGTTTTGGAGCAATGTCAATGCACTCTAAATGTCTTTGTGTATTTCCAAGGAGTGTGAGGGTCACACGAGAAAAAATAAATAAATCACTTTTTTTATTTTTTTTACTTTTTAAGCATAACATATGAAAAGTGCTCATAAAACCCACATTCTGATTTATTTTTCTGAACACTACAACTTTATTCCTGGCATCTTCCCCTCACAATTGATGTCGTTTAGAGTTTTGCCTGGATTGCAACTTTTTTTTGCTCTGTTTTGCTTTTTTATTTTGACAAGGTTTTGGTTAAGTTTTTTTTTTTTTTTTTCCAACAAAACAACAATATCACTTTAGTCAAGTCATTTGTATTCATTTTTTTTTGTTGACATCTTTATTCTTAGTGCATCAAAACTTTCTGTATTAAAACTACAACATCGAGCAAAACTAACTTTATTTTCACTGTTTGTGTCTTAAGAAAATAATATTATTATTTGTAATATATTTATTCTTTTATTATTCTATACTTTTTTTCCTTGTCACATTTTGAGCGTATTTTCGTAACAATATGATTTTATTCTCATAAAATGACAGTAATTTAATTTGTTTCTCATAAAATTAAATTTATTCTCCGATATTCTTTGACATTTTTATTTTTGTATAAATGTTTGGGGGTTTTTTCAACATTTTTAAATCTTCTATTACACCTATCACCTCATTTCTTTGTTCCAAAATTGCGTATCTCAATTTAATTTACATGTCCTAATATTAAAACTGAAATTGTTTAATATAAAAAGTGGCAATATTTTCTCTCTAATGCTTAAATATTTTATTGCAATATTCTGAATTATTTATTGTACAAATTCCATAATGTTGTGACATTCCACGTTTTAGCTCAATAATCACTTATTTATAATAATAATAATAAAAATATATGTTATTTGTAAAAAGCACTTTATATTGAGTAAACAATCTCAAAGTGCTATAGTGTATTTAAATAAATAAATAAAGATAATAAAAAATAAAAATAAATAAAAAACTAGAACAGCCACATAGCTATAACTAGTATGCATATATCTAAAAAAAAAAAGGCTTTTTTAAAAAGAAGGGCTTTCAAGCCTTTTTTAAAAGCATCCACAGTCTGTGGTGCCCTCAGGTGGTCAGGGAGAGTGTTCCACGGAGCAGAAAGCCTGGTCTCCCATTGTTCGTAGTAATTATGTGATATTTCTCTGTCGCAAACATTAGTGGTTAGAGTGTCCGCCCTGAGGTTGGTAGGTTGTGAGTTCTAAACCCCGGCCGAGTCATACCAAAGACTATAAAAATGGGACCCATTACCTCCCTGCTTGACACTCAGCATCAAGGGTTGGAATTTGGGGTTGGTTAAATCACCAAAAATGATACCCGGGCGCGGCCACCGCTGCTGCTCACTGCTCCCCTCACCTCCCAGGGGGTGATCAAGGGTGATGGGTCAAATGCAGAGAATAATTTCGCCACACCTAGTGTGTGTGTGACAATCATTGGTACTAAATGAAAGTCGTGATATTACATTTTCTCATAAAATTGCAACTACTTTCTTTCTTTTACATGAACATTCACGTTTTTTGCAATATTCAGATTGTTTTCCTTAAAAATGTGACATTTTTCTCATAATATTCCATCTTTCAGCTCCTGAAATAATACTTTTTGTTTGTAACATGTAATGTATTTTCCTTCTAAAACATTTTTATTTTATTAACTCATTTCATTTTTTGTACAATCTTTTTTCAGGTTAAGATATTGTTACTTTTTCGAGTGATAAATTATATATTTTTTTCAAATTCAACTCAATGACACTCACATGGCACTTTAATTCCTATATGCTTTGTATTTTTTTTAAATATTATTATTTAATATTATTTATTGTGTGACCCTAATACTCCCTCATGCTGACCATCCGTCTGCTTTCACGGTGATGTTTTAGGTGTTCCATCAGAAGACGTCTATGAAATGTGAATAAATAAGTTGTTGAAAAACATTATCACGCCTGCTTGAATCCGTGCGATGACGTCAGCCTGCTGACTTGTGTTCTATTAAAGAGTCAGTGAGTCACTCGGGACAAAAGGGGGCCGGCCTGTGTGCAGCTGCTGCGCCAACGCTGTAAGAAGTGTCCGCTTAGAACGGCGCGATTCTCTCAAATTAAGCCGTTAAATGTCCCTTTTGTTCCGCTAGAAGTGTGTGTAATGTGATTAGAGTCCGATCAAGCCAAGTATGTTCATGGTTGAATCGTATTTAAGGACTTTGTAGAGTTTGTGTTCGGTGTATTTTTTGCAGTGTGAGTCAAAGTGTGTCGAAAGTGCCAGTAATGAGTCGCACTTTCGACACACTTTGACTCATTCTGAACGACTCTTCTCGAACGGCACTATAAAAGGAGCATCATGACCGACTCATTGACTCATCTTGAGCGACTCACCTTGGGGGCTTTATAAAGAGGACCACCGACTCGAGCGTGACACAAACAAATTCGACCCCCGACTCGCTGGATGTCAACAGGTGCTCTATCGTGTCCACGGTGATGCAACACCTGTTCTCGAAGTTTCCGTCGAGTTCCAGATAGTTCCACACGGACATGGCAGAAGGAGACTTTTACACGCTGGGCAACCGCCAGAGGTTCCCCCGGGATCCGTTCGGAGAGTCGCCCTTTCGGGAGCAGATGGGCTCCCGCTTCATGGAGGATGACTTCGGTATGCCGCCCTTCCCCGACGACCTCTCCATGGACTGGCCGGGCTGGGCTCGACCCGGCCGGCTGAGCACCCGCCTGGGCTCGGCGCCCTTCGGCAGCGCCTTACGCTCGGGCTTCCCGGGCCACCAGCAGCGGCAGTCGGCGGCGGGGCCCTCGCTCTACGGCGGCCGCTACGGCGAGGCCTCCCCGCGGAGCTCCCCGACCACCGGCCTGTGCAGCGGCGGCAGCAGCGCGGGCGGGGAGCCGTGGAAGATGTGCGTTAACGTCCACAGTTTCAAGGCGGACGAGCTCAACATCAAAACCCGAGATGGTTTTGTGGAAGTATCCGGTCAGTGAATTATATTATTTCCGGTCCACGACTCCATTTCCCGCTATAGCAGGGGTGTCAAACTCATTTTATATCGGGGGCCACATGGAGAAAAATCACGGCAAGATAACTCAAAAATACAGACAACTTCAGATTGTTTTCTTTTAGGGATGTCTGATAAGGGCTTTTTGCCGATATCCAAAATACTGATATCAACCGATACTGATATATACAGTCATGGAATTAACACATTATTATGCCTAAATTGGACAACCAGGTATGGTGAAGATAAGGTCCTTTTTAAAAAATAAAATAAGATAAATTTAAAAAAAAAATTGAATAAAAAAGAAAGTAAAACAATATAAAACAGTTACATAGAAACTAGTAATTAATGAAAATGAGTCAAATTAACTGTTAAAGGTTAGTACTATTAGTGGACCAGCAGCACGCACAATCATGTGTGCTTACGGACTGTATCCTTTGCAGACTGTATTGATATATATGTCAGGGGTCCCCAAACTGCGGCCCGCGGGCCGGATCTGGCCCCCCGGCATCCAAAATCCGGCCCACAGGAAGTCTCAAGTAAAAAAAAAAAAAAGGTTTTTTATTTAATTTATTTATTTTTTATTTTAAATTTTTTTAATCTTTCCTTTCTAATCCATTTTCTACCGCTTGTTACTCTTGGTGTCTCCTAGCCGCTCAGGCAAATCATATTGTCTAAAAATGAATTTTCCCATCGATAACATGACAATGTTAAATGTTGATGAACATCAATGTTAATTGATTTTAAAATGACAAACGGATTATAAAGACAATGTGTATGTATTTTATATATATATATATATATATATATATATATATATACACACAGCCTGGCCCCCGGCCAAATTTTTAACCCAATGTGGCCCCCGAGTCAAAAAGTTTGGGGACCCCTGATATATATTGATATATAATATAGGAACCAGAATATCAATAACAGAAAGAAACAACCCTTTTGTGTGAATGAGTGTAAATGGGGGAGGGAGGTTTTTTGGGTTGGTGCACTAATTGTAAGTGTATCTTGTGTTTTTTATGTTGATTTAATAAAAAATAAAAAACAGATACCGATAATAAAAAAACGATACCGATAATTTCCGATATTACATTTTAAAGCATTTATCGGACATCTCTATTTTCTTTGTTTAAAAATAGAACAAGGACATTCTGAAAATGTACAAACCATAACCATGTTGTTGTTGTTGTTCTTTTTTTTACACTTACATAGTATTCTACCTTTTTTATTTGTCGTTATTTATACTTTCTGAATAAATTATGTGCTAATGTTCATCCGTCAACTCATTGGTGTTAATTTTCAATCTATCAAGATAAAATATTATCAAAATCAAATTACAGGATGTTATTTATGTAATATGGGGCGGTATAGCTCGGTTGGTAGAGTGGCCGTGCCAGAGACTTGAGGGTTCCAGGTTCGATCCCCGCTTCCGCCATCCTAGACACTTTACCCACCTGCTCCCAGTGCCACCCACACTGGTTTAAAATGTAACTTATATAATGGGTTTCACTATGTAAAAGCAATTTGAGTCACTAGAGAAAAGCGCTATATAAATATAATTCACTTCACTAATTTGCTCATTTTCCTCGACTGGTGCACTAACGTGTGGTTTATTTATTTTTTTACATATTCAGCATCAGCTACAGATACAAAGAATTGTTATTGCGACATCTAGTGGACACATGTAGAACAGTAGTTTCTTTCATTCAAAAATTCCGGCTCAGTTTTATACTCGGCCAACTCATCCCGCGGGCCGTATGAAATCTACTCCCAAGTGGTAAAATCACAGCAAGATAACTCAAAAATAAAGACAACTTCAGATTGTTTTCTTTGTTTAAAAATAGAACAAGCACATTCTGAAAATGTACAAACCATAATGTTGAGGGGTTTTTGACACTTACATAGTATTCTACCTTTTTTTTTTTATTTGTCGTTATTTATACTTTCTGAATAAATTATGTGATAATGTTCATCTGTCAACTCATTGGTGTTAATTTTCAATCTATCAAGATAAAATATTATCAACATCAAATTACAGGATATTTATGTAATTTGCTCATTTTCCTCGACTGGTGCACTAACGTGTTTTTTTTTTTTTTTTTACATATTTAGCATCAGATACAAAAAATTGTTATTGCGACATCTACTGGACACATGTAGAACAGTGGTTTCTTTCATTAAAAAATTTCGGCTCTGTTTTATACTTAGCCAACTCATCCCGCGGGCCCCTGCCCTATAGGAAACGAGCGGGCCCCTGCCCTATAGGAAACGATGGAAATAGAAATGGTCTGTTCCAGTATCAAACAGTGGCAATCATCAAAGCTTGGTTGCCAAAGATCAGAATAGTAAAATAGGAATATTCTGTAATTCTGACGTTTTGGGTAACCTTGATTCCTCAAGTGTTGCTGAAAAGCCACAAAAATACAACAACAACAACAAAGAAGCTTATTTACCAGTTTGACACCTGCAATACTGAAATCGTGTGTCGGTGTGACATTTAAAAAGATGAATCGTGTTGAATTTGACTTTTGGGTTGTTTATTATAGACCAAGGGTCCCCAAACTACGGCCCACCCGCGTCCAAAATCTGGCCCGCGGGAACTCCCAAGTTAAAACATTTTTTTTATTTTATTTTATTTTTTTCTAATCCATTTTCTACTGCTTGTTACTCTCTGGGTCTCCTAGCCGCTTGTCTAAAAATGCATTTTCCCACTGATAACGTGACATCGCGCCACAGGCCAATTTTTTTTAAACCCAATGCTGTCCCCAAGTCAAAAAGTTTGAGGTAACCCTGTTATAAACCATCCATCCATGCTATTATAGTCCGAAACTAATAAATGTGTGCCTCCCAGTGGCTGAAAGCAGTAGTGCTGAAAAATGATCATTTCACTTCTGAATCGATTCATAGTTTTCTAAAATGTATATTAAGGCTGTCAAAATTAACAAGTTAACTCATGTGATTAATCACAAAAAATATCATGTACACACTTAGATTAATCATGCAATGTATTTTAACCGTACAAGCTCCGTTACCTCAACCTTAACCAGTGATCAGATCAACGCAAACGTCAGTACAAAAATGAGCGAGGAGACTTCAAAATAAACCTGAAACTACTTTAGATAAAAAGTTGTGTGCAAATAAATGACATAGATTCAAGTAAAACATGGAAAAACCTTCCTGGATGCCGGTCTGACCAAAAAATGGGGGTCTTTTCTTAAGAAGGTTTTAATTTATGCAAGCGAGTGATTAATCACGATTATTACAATTCCAAATCGTGATTAATCTGATTTAAAAATAAAAACATTTGACAGACCTAGTATATATTTTTCAAAGTTTTTTTTGGGGGCGTCTCCAGCTTACTCGCACCGAGTATACATCATACGTAACCTTTAAGCTGCTTTAAAAATATTTCATAATATTTTTAATACCAAATAATATATTGCAAGGATTGGTTTGAATCAAGAATCAATTTTGAATTGGATTGTCACCCCAAGAATTGGACTGAAATCGAATCGTGAGTTGCAAGATTCACATCCCTAGAAAGCATGTATAAAGGAACCATCAGAGCACCCTGATTGGATAAGAGTTTTTTTTAAATTTATTTTTTATTGAACAATGTACATACAAACATATATTCTCAATGTAAATAAAAACCTAGGCACTTTCAACAAATCTCAACAATTTCAAACATCCATCAGGTTATGATTATAATAATAATAACAATAATAATAATAATAATAATAACCTACTCAGTGGCCTAGTGGTCAGAGTGTCCGCCCTGAGATCGGTAGGTGGTGAGTTCAAACCCCGGCCGAGTCATACCAAAGACTATAAAAATGGGAGCCATTACCTCCCTGCTTGGCACTCAGCCTCAAGGGTTGGAATTGGGGGTTAAATCACCAAAAATGATTCCCGGGCATGGCCGCCGCTGCTGCTCACTGCTCCCCTCACCTCCCAGGGGGTGATCAAGGGTGATGGGTCAAATGCAGAGAATAATTTCGCCACACCTCGTGTGTGTGTGTGTGACAATCATTGCTACTTTAACTTTAATTTAAAAAAATAGGATAAGATACAAAAATTCACACAGACAAAAAAAGGCTAATCTAAATCACTTAACATTTCTGAATTAACAAAATACATGTAAGGGCTTTTGTATTTTTAATCATATTCCAAGATTTAATTGATCATTTTAAATTATTAAGCCAATTAGAAAATGTAGGTTTTACTTTCATAAATCGACATTTATGTATAAAAAAAAAATAGATTGGATGATAAGTGTTTTTTGATCTTTTCCTTAAGTGTGCCACAAATTTCTAATTGATTGATTGATTGAGACTTGTATTAGTAGATTGCACAGTACAGCACATATTCCGTACAATTGACCACTAAATGGTAACACCCGAATAAGTTTTTCAACTTGTTTAAGTCGGGGTCCACGTTAATCAACTCATGGTACAAATATATACTATCAGCATAATACAGTCACCACACAAGTTACCGTATTTTTCGGACTATAAGTCGCAGTTTTTTTTCATGCGACTTATACTCAGGAGCGACTTATGGGTGAAATGATTAACACATTACCGTAAAATATCAAATAATATTATTGAGCTCATTCACGTAAGAGACTAGACGTATAAGATTTTATGGGATTTAGCGATTAGGAGTGACAGATTGTTTGGTAAACGTATAGCATGTTCTATATGTTATAGTTATTTGAATGACTCTTACCATAATATGTTACGTTAACATACCAGGCACCTTCTCAGTTGGTTATTTATGCCTCATATAACGTACACTTATTCAGCCTGTTCACTATTCTTTATTTATTTTTAAATTGCCTTTCAAATGGTGTTGGGTTTTATCAAATACATTTCCCCAAAAAATGCGACTTATACTCCAGTGCGACTTTTATATGTTTTTTCCCTTCTTTATTATGCATTTTCGGCCGGTGCGACTTATACTCCGGAGCGACTTATACTCCGAAAAATACGGTAATCATCATCAGAGTATATACATTGAATTATTTACATTATTTACAATCCGGGGGGTGGGATGTGGAGGGGGTTGGGGTGGGGGGGGGGGGGTTAGGTTTGGTTGATATCAGCACTTCAGTCAACAACAATAATATAATCAGAGAAATGGACATTGTAACAGTGTAGGTCTGACTTGGTAGGATATGTACAGTGAGCAGAGAACATAGTGAGCTCAGAAAGCATAAGAACAAGTATATACATTTGGTTATTTACATTTGATTTGAAATGCCGCGTAAATTCAAAAGATACAAGCCCATTCAATAGTGTGTTGCTCGCCCAGCTGAAGTCCGGTTTGTACGACTTTAGAGACCTAACTCCGGGCGACATTTCGTTTAGAATTCCAGATTTTACGACTTTAAATTCCACAGCACTTCATTGCGATCCCCAGAGTGTGCCCCCTTGTGGCTGAAAGCTGCAACATTTGCCACCATTTTGAACGAGAAACTTTTCAGCAACTTTGTCACCCCCCAAAAAAGTGAAAGAAACCTATCTGTCTTTGATGTCTGTACAAAAAAATACACATTCAAACCAACTTTTCTTTTGAATCAGTTTTAAAAATAAGTGTACAAATTTGTATTCATGAAGTAAAAACACGGAAGTAGTGCAAAAAGTGTTTTATCACGCACACATCAGTTCTGCCTGGTAACGCTTATGTGGAAAGATCTGGACATGTTCGTAGGATTGGGACTTGGGGGGGGGGGGGACTCGAGCCGGGACACCTGTTCCAAATTCCTGGAGCGTTGTTCCCTCAGTCGCTGGAGGCAGAGCTCGATTTAGCTCCGGGGCGAGTCCCGTGGACAACGGTCTCCGCTTACAGTGAGACCCGCCTCAGTGCTTTTACCAAAGCACCAGGCGGAATGTTGTAGAATGTTCCAGATCTACTTTTTGGGTTCCGCTGCCGAGTAGCTGTTTGGAATAGAACATGTCGAGATTGTCATTGTGGAAACGCCAGCCCACCCATCCTGTCCAAAATATGTGTGGTATGCCGGCTGGTTATGAGACGCCATCCTGTGTCAACCCCCCTTCTAAAAGTGGGACGCAAGCATGCCGAAGGTCAAAGGTTAGACAGTAAGCAGGAAATGTAAGATCGGGTTTTAGCAGTGTGACGCGCATCTGGTCTGGTCTCTGTATTTTAATTCAATTTCGTCTCCCCCAGGCGATTCTTAAACTGTATCGGTCCGCTTTGTCTCGCTGGTCCGTGTTTGCGTCAATCTCCTGTGGAAGTCTTAAGTCCAGAGTGTGGTTCTTAGGGGTGTGACGGTACACAAACATTTCGGTTCGGTACGTACCTCGGTTTAGAGGTCACGGTTCGGTTCATTTTCGGTACAGTAAGAAAACAACAAAATATAAAGTTTTTGGTTATTTATTTACCACATTTGTAAACAATGGCATAACATACATATACACACAGGGTCCATTGCCAGGGTTAATGTGGTCAACATACCGTATTTCCTTGAATAGCCGCAGGGGCGCTAATTAATTTAAAACCTCTTCTCACTCCTGCGGTTACCAAAACCATGCGGAATGAGCAAGCATGCTCTAATTATTTTAAAACCTCTTCTCACTCCGGCGCATACCTTATCATGAAAAACACATTTAATAAAAAAAACGTTATTATGATCTTACCTTTACTTGTAGATGGGTCCATGTGCAGCTGCTTCTGATCAAAGGCAGTCTTTCTCATCTTTCTTCAATTTTAAAAGTCTCTGGAGATATTCCTTTAATTATTACCTCCTGCTTCGATTGAAAGTCCAGTTTAGAAAACGGTTTTATTTTAGATATGTAATCCTCCATGTTAAAAGTGCAAGCAAACAATTGCTGCATGCTTGCTGCTTGCTGTCTTCTTCTGCAGTACCTGTCTCCTGCAGTACTGGTAGTCGCAAGAAGGATCACTAGCGCCCTCTACCACCTGGAGGCGGGAGTCATTTAATGACTCATATTTGACCCGGCGGAAGTGCCAAGCATGCGCTAATTATTTTGCGAAACGAGTTTGACCCGGCTGTAATTCTAGGCAGGCGAATACTATATTCCCGGCGCCAATTCAAGGAAATACGGTATATCAAATAAAAACTAAATAAGATAAGGCTCAGAATTGGTTTCTTAACAAAACCTTTCTACATATTAAGTGCTTTTTTTGATTGATTGATTAAGACTTTTATTAGTAGATTGCACAGTACAGTACATATTCCATACAATTGACTACTAAATGGTAACACCCCAATAAGTTTTTCAACTTGTTTAAATCGGGGTCCACGTTAATCAACATTAAACTGCCTCAAGTTGTTGCTCAGATTAAATAAAATGACAAAATGTTTCTTCTACATATAAAAAGTGCAACATTAAACAGTTTCAAGTCAACTCAGCCTCAGATTAACTTTTCTTTCTCCCCCCCAAGCCTGGCTAACTTGGCAGTAAGAGGATATATGGGCTTATTGTTCTTCCACCATAGAAGTGGGTCAAAATCTAGTTTCTAATGCAATATGGTCTTAAATCTACTGCTATAAAAACATTTGTTATTGTTTTAGCCCTGCCTGACTCGCCGAGGAGAGGCTGCTTGAATGCGTTAGCATGGGTTAGCATGTTTGACGTGTTGTCAGAAGCAGCTGCTGAACAATGTCTGCAAACCTCCGTCCTCCATTGTTGGATCACGCAGCCAAAGTGTTCCCAAACGGGGGATCTTAACGAGGCAGGAGGGTCTTCCAGCTCTGGCTTTTACATGTTGTAGTAGCCCGGTCGTTGCTAGCATGCCGTGTGGTGTGCATTGTTTACGCAAAGTGCGGTACGCTACTTAAGATGTCCGTGTGGAAACTTGTTCGGTACACCTCCGAACCGAAACCCCCTTACCGAAACGGTTCAATACAAATACGCGTACCGTTACACCCCTAGTGGTTCTTGTGTCTGATGTTCAAGTCCTTAACAATACGTTAAGGAGTGACGGTCTTAGGTCTCAGTCTCCTGTTTGAAGTCAAAGATCTGAAGCTCAAGTCTGTTTAAATTCCAGGTCATCTTGAACTCAAATTTAAGTCTGAATCGGAAAACGGGTATTAAGTACAGATCTCATTTCTACATAGAAAGTCTCGATGTTTGGTTAGAGCAGGGGTCTGCAACCCGCGGCTCTTTAGCGGCACCCTAGTGGCTCCCTGCAGATTTTTAAAAAATGTATGAAAATGGAAAAAAAATGTTTCAATAATGTTTCTGTTGGTGGACAAACATGACATAAACCTTCCTAATTGTTTAAAAATGTTTCAATAACGTTTCTGTAGGAAGACAAACATGACACAAACCTTCCTAATTGATAGAAATCCAACTGTTAATACACCATTTTGTCCTACTAATTTTGGCGGTCCTTGAGCTCACCATAGTTTTACTTTCTCCGACGCTGCCACAGAAAGAGGTGTTTTATGCCACTCCTTTTTTGTCTCGTTTTGTCCACCAAATGTTTTATACTGAGCGTGAACGCACAAAGGTGAGCTTTGTTGATGGTATGGACTTGTGTGGAGTGCTAATCAGGCATATTTGGTCACTGCATGACTGCAACCTAATCAATGCTAACATGCTATTTAGGCTAGCTGTGTGTACATATTGCATCATTATGCCTCGTTCGTAGGTATTTCTGAGCTCATTTAATTTCCTTTACTTATGTCCTCCGTGTATTTAATTTATATTTGCATGTCTCATGACACATTATCTATATGTAATCTTGGCTGCATTTCTCATAGTTGTTCCAGACCACAGCAAACATTACCCAGCTTGCAAATTTGTTTTAAAACTTTGACACACACAAACACACATCTATACCTTTGGCCATTCTAAGCCAGTCATTTCCAGGAGTTATCTTACCCTCTGAGAAGCCTCCGTGTTACTGTTTTCCAATGTTGTAAAAATGTGTAGAATAAATATTACATTTCAATATTTCTGTCAAAGAACATCTGCGTAGTCATTTTGATAGTAGCTTATTATAGCTAATATAGCCTTCATTATAACACTTATATAAGACTTCTAATTTTTTGCGACTCCAGACAGATCTCTTGTTGTGTTTTTGGTCCAATATGGCTCTTTGAACATTTTGTGTTGCCGACACCCCTGGGTTAGAGTACGGAGTGTAGCTCATTGGTCTCCAATCTATTGTCGTCTCCAATCTTAGTTCCAAGTCTAGGCCTCAAAGGTAAGTCTCAGGTAGTTTCATGACTAAGTACAAGACCTAAGTCCAGTACTCAAAAGGATGTTTAAACTTTACATGTAGTATACATTAAGTCTTGGTCTCATGTTCAAAGCTCAAGTGTCATTTTCAAATCCAGGTCTCAAACTGAGGTCTCTCAAATTTCACATCTGTTCCTTAACTGGGAGTCTGAATTTCTGGTCTTCTAGGATTTTCTTGCGCTAATGTCTTAAGTTTCAAGTGTAGGTCTCATGTCCTGAAGTCCTCGGGCCGTATTCTTAAAGATTCTTAGTGCAGAGAGTAGAATTATGATTTTACTTAATTTTTTTAATTTTATGAAACGTAGATCCTAGTAAAGATAAAAGCTATTCTTAAAGAACTCTAGCTCTTAAAGGAGAACTGCAGTTTTTTGGATATGTATCTATTGTTCACAAACCCTATAAGAGACGAGAAAAAATTTTTTTTTTTGCATTCTAATTTGTAATAATCGACTCATTTTAGGTGGCTAGCAATGCAGCTAATGGGAGCAATCCATTCTGCCTCTTAATCACTTTTAAAATGGCATCCAAAAATAGCCAACGATACTTTGTTTACATTGCATAACCTTCATAATAACCAAGCTGTAGCGACATTGTTTTTGTAAGAGTGAACACTGAGGAACTCTTTTTCTAGCGTAGTAGCACATTGCCTTGCGACGGCATGCTATGGTATTAGCCGTAAGCTAGTTTTTGCGTCAACAGCCGAACGGCTTTTGAGTTAGTAAATAAAGCACAATACAATAGAACACCAAACAATCTTATTACAGTATCTGTAAAGTATTAGCCCGTATTTCATGTTTTGTTTGCGCAGCTAGCTCGACAGTGTATGTAGTTGTAATAACACATGTATCATGATCAATATTATGACTCACTCGACGTCACTTTGGTCACGCTGGCGGGGATTTTTTATTTGTTTTTTCTAGTTGATTTTGGGTAAGCAATCAGACATTGATGAACACTAAGCCATTTTACCCTGGTGGATACCAAATTGAGTTGAAATGTTGAAAGTGCAAAAATGAAAAGCATGGCAATAAATATGAGCAAATAACTATAACTATGACTATGTGGATACTGTGCAAGTGGGCCTAAGTTTTCACACATTTTGTAGGATCATTTTAAAGTAAAGCTTACTATTCGTTTTAACAGATATTGTCTTTTGTGTGAAATATTTACAATTACACAGCCTTCATAAAATTAGATGATATGATTAGGTTTGACTTGAGGGTTCATCCTCTGCCCATTATTACCAAAAGTATATTTTTTCTTCTAGCTTTTAGGATCAACCAATCACAGCTTTTGAAATGACTGCTACATAGCAACGGGGTGAACCACACCTCCTCACTACTTCTGTGAGAATGTTCTGGAATCACTCTTAAGCGAAGACACCTTGCTAGGAATGTTTGGGTTAAGTTGGGAGGATTCTAAGACTCTTTAGGAAAAAGGGCCCTGGTCCTGTCCCAACACTCAGAAATGTCTTGGTCCTTGGTGTCTATCTGATGTCTTTAAAAGTCTTAAAGGTTTTGGAGCCTCGCAGGTGTGAAGTCTAGGTGTCAGATCTTAGTCCCAAGTCTTAGTGTTGTGGTAAAACTGACAATCCAAGTGGGAGAATGTCATGTTGACGCTGCATCATTCACTGTCCTCACATATGGACCTTTCCGGAACCGCAGATTATCATCATCAGTAGTAGTTTGAAAAAGCTTCATGAGTTGTTGGTCGTCAACGCTGACATTTAGCAGCTGCTAGAAAGGGTGTGAGAATATGAGAGACATAAAGTTGTTGTTTGAGGACTCCATTCTTCAATATAGTCTTAAAAAAAACTGCGTTGAAATTGAAAAATCTACTCAACAGTAAAACTGTCAGCCAATCGAACATCTGAAGAAAGTCGTTTCTGGAACAGGCGCAGTAATGCTAGAATATCTTTCTGAGAAGCAGTGGACAATAGTTTTGTTTCTCTATTTCTTTAAAATATTATGCAAAACAAACAACTGCAGTGGAACTTTGCCTCTCAGAAGGATTTTATAGAAAACACCTAGAATTCTGAAAAAATGTCTAAAGTCACAAAAATGATTCAATTCATCTATGCTAAATATGCTGTGTGTTATGCTAACTTTCATCTGTGATGCTAACATGCTAGTAGATTTACAGTTGAATGCCAATCGAGGTCACGCATTTTTCCATGTACCCTCCTAAAGTTCAGAAAAAATAACCTAAAGTTCATAAAGACAATTCCGCTTATCTATGCTTTTTGTGTTATGCTAACTTTCATCTATGATGCTAGCATGCTAGTAGATGTACAGTTGACTGCCAATCGAGGTCACGCAATTTTCAATGTACCCTCCTAAAATTCAGAAAAAATGTCTAAAGTCACAAAAATAATTCAGTTTATCTATGCTATGTGTGTTATGCTAACTTTCACCTGTGATGCTAACATGCTAGTAGATTTACAGTTGAATGCCAATCGAGGTCACGCAATTTTCCATGTACCCTCCTAAAATTCAGAAAAAATAACCTAAAGTTCATAAAGACAATTCCGCTTATCTATGCTATCTGTGTTATGCTAACTTTTATCTATGATGCTAACATGCTAGTAGATGGACAGTTGATTGCCAATCGAGGTCACACAATTTTCAATGTACCCTCCTTAAAATTCAGAAAAAATCTCTAAAGTCACAAAAATAATTCATTTTATCTATGCTAAATATGCTATGTGTGTTATGCTAACTTTCATCTGTGATGCTAACCTGCTTGTAGATTTCTGATGCTGTACAGTTCAATGCCAATCGAGGTCGCGCGATTTTCAATGTACCCTCCTAAAATTCAGAAAAAAATAACGTCTAAAGTCACAAAGAGAATTCCGCTTATCTATGCTATCTGTGTTATGCTAACTTTCATCTATGATGCTAACATGCTAGTAGCTTTCCAATGCATCACAGTTAAATGCCAATTGAGGTCACGCAATTTTCAATGTACCCTCCCTAAAATTCAGAAAAAATAATGTCTAAAGTCACAAAAATAATTCCGTAAATATGCTGTGTGTAATGCTAACTTTCATCTGCAATGCTAACATGCTAGTAGATTTACAGTTGAATGCCAATCGAGGTCAAGCAATTTTCAATGTTCCCTCCTAAAATTCAGAAAAAAATAACGTCTAAAGTCACAAAGAGAATTCCGCTTATCTATGCTATCTGTGTTATGCTAACTTTCATCTATGATGCTAACATGTTAGTAGCTTTCCAATGCATCACAGTTAAATGCCAATTGAGGTCACGCAATTTTCAATGTACCCTCCCTAAAATTCAGAAAAAATAACGTCTAAAGTCACAAAAATAATTCCGTAAATATGCTGTGTGTAATGCTAACTTTCATCTGCAATGCTAACATGCTAGTAGATTTACAGTTGAATGCCAATCGAGGTCAAGCAATTTTCAATGTTCCCTCCTAAAATTCAGAAAAAATAACGTCTAAAGTCACAAAAATAATTCAGTTAACTATGCTAAAAATGCTATGTTTCATCTGCAATGCTAACATGCTAGTAGATTTACTGTTGAATGCCAATCGAGGTCAAGCAATTTTCTATGTACCCTCCTAAAATTCAGAAAAAATAACCTTCTAAAGTTCCTAAAGACAATTCTGCTTATCTATGCTATCTGTGTTATGCTAACTTTCATCTGTGATGCCAATACGCTAGTAGATTTAAAGTTTAATGCCAATCGAGGTCACACAATTTTCAATGTACCCTCCTGAAATTCAGGAAAAATACTCTCAAAACTTGGCGGTTGTGAGTGCTGAGTTTTGTAAACCTCCTTTTTTTTTTTTGGCTTTTTTTTTCAAATGGCATTAATCCTAAAACAGGACACAGTTTTTTTTCTGGCCTGGTCTAAGCTGAAGTCTTCTTGTCTTGTCGCCAACCAGGAAAACACGAAGAGAAGCAAGAAGAAGGTGGGATCGTCACCAAGAACTTCACCAAGAAAATCCAGTAAGTGTCCTCGCCCTGCTGGCATAGTCCCGGCGTACACGACGCTGTTATTAAAGCGGAACTGCGCTTTTATTGGAATTTTACCTATCTTTCACAATCCTTATGTAAGACAAACGCATGTTTTTCTTTTTTTATGCTTTCTAAATGGTAAATAATGCAATCAAAAGTCAGCTTACAATGGGGCTTATGGCAGTCGCTCTTTCTTTCTGCCTATAAAAGCCCTTAAACATCCAAACACCTCCATTAATGTTTTGTTTACACCTGCTGTAAGTATGTCATGTAGTAACATTTATAATAACATTAAATATTTACCTATTTTGCTAATTTTAAGCATGTGGCGCATTAATTTTAAAAAATGCATCACGACGTTCGCTTTTTTTTTTTTTGTTAACATTACCCACTGCAGACTTCATGAGAGACAACAAACATAATAAAACATCACTCACTGTACAAAGTCTGCTGTCATTAGGATGCCGATTGATGGAGTCTTGTAATGTTGAAACCTTCATTCCGTACTCATCCATCTGTATAATCACTCGCCCTACATATTGTACATGGTAATTGGGATTTGTTATATATTGTGTATATTATATACCGTATTTTTCGGAGTATAAGTCGCACCGGCCGAAAATGCATAATAAAGAAGGAAAAAAACATAAGTCGCACTGGAGTATAAGTCGCATTTTTGGGGGAAATTTGTTTGATAAAAGCCAACACCAAGAATAGACATTTGAAAGGCAATTTAAAATAAATGCTGAATAAGTGTACGTTATATGAGGCATAAATAACCAACTGAGAACGTGCCCGGTATGTTAACGTAACATATTATCAGTGTTTCCCATAAACTGCCAAGATACCTGTGGCGGTGGGGGCGTGGCTATGGGCGTGGTCACCATGACATCATCGAGTAATTTGCATAATTTACTACAATGATATGATTTTCTCTAAAAAGGCTAAAAAAATGTATACTTACTAATTAATAATAACAGTTTTGTTTTAAACGTCCATCCATCCATCCATCCATTTTACAATATAATTACAACACTTTATGTACATATTTATATACAGATTTGAACAATAAGTTATTCACTGAAATATATTTATTAATTGTGGTTCTTACAAAAAATATATCTTATAAAATATAAAAGCTAAAATTTCTCTTAAAAGCTCTGCCCCTTTAATTAGTGCATACTAAATAATTTGACTTTAGCCTACTACTACAACCATATTATTTACCAGCAACATAAAGTGAAACAGAGGCAGAGGTGTCCTGCCACAGTCAGTAACAAATAAACAGAAAACAGTCGTGGTCAAATACAAATAAGGCAACAAGAGAAGTATCCTACACTTCTCTTTTGTAAAGTAAATCTGAACAGCCTATATGGGCATCTACATCAACTATATATATAGATTTGCCTGAGAAGCTGGACAGGAAAAAAAAAATAATAATAATAATTTTTTTAAATTTTTTTTTAATTTGTGGCGGACGTAATTCTTTCGTGGCGGGCCGCCACAAATAAATGAATGTGTGGGAAACACTGTTTATGGTAAGAGTCATTCAAATAACTATAACATATAGAACATGCTATACGTTTACCAAACAATCTGTCACTCCTAATCGCTAAATCCCATGAAATCTTATACGTCTAGTCTCTTACGTGAATGAGCTAAATAATATTATTTGATATTTTACGCTAATGTGTTAATAATTTCACACATAAGTCGCTCCTGAGTATAAGTCGCACTCCCGGCCAAACTATGAAAAAAAACTGCGACTTATAGTCCGAAAAATACGGTAATAACATAATACAGTATATCAGTA
>NC_084747.1:5575667-5580667 GCF_033978785.1 Entelurus aequoreus
TAAAGCTTATATATTTTTAAAAAGTTACGTACGTGACGCGCACATACGGTCAAGCTATCAAATGTTTAGCAGCCAAGGCTGCATACTCACGGTACCTGATATTCAGCTGGGAATGACTACAACAGTAAATAAACACAAGACATATATATACTCTATTAGCCACAACACAACCAGGCTTATATTTAATATGACACAAATTAATCCTGCATAAAAACACCCACGTCTTTGTTATGCTAACTCCTAGCTACTATGCTAGCTCCTAGCTCCATAGAACACGCCAATACAATTCAAACACCTGATCAACACACACAATCACTCAGCCCAAAAGACCGTTCACCTAACCCAAGGTTCATAAAGCTTATATATTTAAAAAAAAGTTACGTACATACGCAAAAAAAAAGTTGCGCACATACGGTCAAGCGATCAAATGTTTAGAAGCCAAAGCTGCATACTCACAGTAGCACGTCTGCGTCTTTGTCATCCGAATCAAAGTAATCCTGGTAAGAGTCTGTGTTGTCCCAGTTCTCTACAGGCGTCTGTGTATCGAAGTCAAAAGTCCTCCTGGTTAGAGTCTCTGTTATCCGAGTTCTTCCATCTTGACTGCATCTTTCGGGAATGTAAACAAAGACGCGCCGGCTGTGTACTGTTGTTGCTGACTACGTTCGAAAAATACGTTTCGCACCAACAACTTTCTTCTTTGCTTGCTCAGCTTCTTTCTCCATAATGCAATGAACATGATTGCAACAGATTCACGAACACAGATGTCCAGAATACTGTGGAATTATGAAATGAAAACAGAGCTTTTTCGTATTGGCTTCAATGTGGAAGGCATACCCGTGTTCGCCGGGCTACGTCACGCGCATACGTCATCCTCAGAGGCGTTTCGAACCGGAAGTTTAGCGGCAAATTTAAAATGTCACTTTATAAGTTAACCCGGCCGTATTGGCATGTGTTATAATGTTAAGATTTCATCATTGATATATAAACTATCAGACTGCGTGGTCGGTAGTAGTGGCTTTCAGTAGGCCTTTAAGTGTTAATTTCACCCTCTTTAAAATTACAGGATTGTTTTATTCTATCAGGACAAAAAAAAAGCTATTGGTTTTGGGTTAAAAAAAAAATGTCTTGTTCTATGTCAGAACAAGAATCTTAAATTTTGACAAATCCAAGATGGCTGATGTTTTTGGGGCCAAAAGTCAAAGTTGTCCCCTCTCCCTAAGACCCAATTTCAACTTTTAAGAATATTTGTTGTCAGAGCACACATTATTATTTTTTATTTTTTTTGGACTGATCCAAAAGTGATAAGGTTGCTTGGGTCAAATGTTGAATCCCTCATAATTGTATCCTTTTCTTCAAAGTTTGAGGATTTTTTTGTGCTGTTATGTTTTATGGCAAAACAAGAAGGCTATTGATTTTTTGAGAGTGCCAACAGTCCGAATGTTCTCCAATGACACCATTTTGACTGCCGTTTTATTCAAACTTTGAAGGATTTTTTTTTTTTTTATGTCCGAACAAGAATCGACATTTGACTGTTCCAAGATGGCTGCCGTTCCTGGGGTGAAAAGTCAAATCAGTGTTTCTCCCTCCTTTTTAAACTCTCAATGTCATCTCCAAACTCCCAGGAATTTTTGTTCTTCATCAGAACAAGAAGCATATTCGTTTTAGGCTGTTCCAAGACGGCTGAGGTTGCTGCAGTCAAGTTCAATTCAGCTTTTTTTAAAGATAATTTTTCTGTTATTTTCTGGTGAAATTGTCAGGTTCAAACACTGATGACATCTTATTAAACAAGACAAGAAGCAAATAATTAAACAGAGACAAAATTAAATTTGGCTCAATTGAGGAGAGACGCCTGGACACTGTACCCTTGAACAGTGTCTCACCACGCTCTGGCGAAAGATTGTACGCCTCCTCTTTTATTTGGACTTTCCCTGATTACGTGTGAACAGCTGTTTCTAAGGGAGGGGGGTCGTAAACAGCCATCGCCTTTGATTACAACAGTTCAAAGAAAAGGTCGCTATGAGGAGAGTCAGGCCCTGCTTCCTCTCCGTTTTGTAAATCTTGGGTCAAGACAAAATCTTTGGATTACAATGGATGAAAGAAACAGAACACCATGTTGCTTCCATCCTACACAGTGAGCTGTTAGAATAATTGTTTCTTAAATGATCACAAAAACTTTGTATTACATTGTGTTCCTGACAAGAAGACAAAAGGCTGTCTTTGAAACCTACCAAAAGTAAGACTCTTAAAACTCCACTGTGTGGGGGGGGAAGCAAGATGAAGGTGTTCTTGTGTTCTTTCATGTATGGTAATCAACAGAAGGATGTTGTTCTGGCCCAAGGACTTCAGAGCGGAGAGATGACAGGATCTGCCCAATTTCCAGACGACCTCTTTTTGAAGTATTTTACGAACGTCTTTTTTAACTATTTTATGGAACTATTTTACAAACTCTTTTTGAACTGACATTTTCTGTGAATTGTTTACGACCTTTTTCTGTGAACTTTTTGCGACCTTTGTCCTTTTGGAAAGAGCGGTGGCCATGTGGTCGGGGAGGGTCCAAAATAAAAGAAGGAGGCGTGCAATCTTTTGGCAGAGCGTGCTGAGATAGTGTACAATCGTACAGTGTACAGACGACTCTCCTCAATATTGAGTCTAAATTGAATTCTGTCTGTGTTTAATTCTTTGCCTCTTGTCTTGTTTAATAGATGTCATCAGTGTTTGAACCTGACACAAGCCTTCTTCTTGGCAGGTTCAAAGACAGCTTTTGTCTTCTCGCCGGGAACTCACGACAACACAAAGTTTTGTGATAACTTGGATACAACTACTCTGACATAAATGTTCGTTAAATTCAGCTTATGGAGACAAAAAGTGAGTTGCATAATAATATTATATGAATAACTCTTGAATATGATGTACATCGTTTAGAAAAGCACTGTTAAAACCTGATTCATGTTTGGTTGAGAAAAAAATGATTGCAATGTGCCTTCATTTTTATTTCCACTAAGACCTACAGTCTATTATCTATTGATTTTGTCCTTTTTAGGCGTGGTTAGAGGTGCATTGTGTGTTTGTGCTGTAGTATTATTATTGTAAATATACTTTAAACATGTGACAATCTCACTTTTTTTTCTTTTTTTTTTAAATCTTTGAGCTTCAAGGCAGAGGATGATGTTTGTGTCTTCTCTGATGATGTCTTGATGCAATAAAAAATAAAAAAACATGTCTTCACTGTCTTTTACCGACTGTGGCGGTCCTTGTGTTGTTGTTGTTGTTGGATAGAGGGCCCGAGCTCATCCAAGATGGACTGATGCAAAGTGGAAAAGTGTTCCGTGGTCTGACGAGTAGGGTTGATGTTTGATAAGAAATTGAGTTCGAGCCCATTATCGAATCCTCTTATCGAACCAATTCCTTATCGATTCTCTTATCGAATCCAGATAGGTTGTTATATATGGAAAAAAAAACACTATTTGGTTTAACAAAAGCTCACTTTTATTTTATAAGAAAAAAATTAAATTGAATAAATATTGACTGTTACTCCCCAATTTTTTAATTGGGGGGTAACCCAAAGTATATTAAGTGGGATTTTTCAGAAAAACAAATATATGCAGTAACACAAAAACAAGCTGTCTCTGTGATCACTATAGGTGTATATATAATAATATAGTGTTAAATAAAATCAGTCCCTTGGCACAAAACTGAAAATAATACAGCTCTCCAAAAAGTGCACTTCTACTGCTATTGGAACATACTAACTACACACACTATGACGGTGTTTTTCAACCTTTTTTTCATTGAAAAAATCTGGAGGCACACCACCAGCAGAAATCATTAAAAAATGAAACTCAGCAGCCGATATTGACAGTAAAAAGTCGTTGTCGCAATTGTTGGGTATGACTTTAAGCCATAACCAACCATGCATCAATATAGCTCTTGACTTAAAGTGCTGTCACCACTTTTTTGGCGTTTTCCTGTGTGTAGTGTTTTAGTTCTTGTCTTGCGCTCCAATTTTGGTGACTTTTCCTGTTTTGTTGGTATTTTCCCGTAGCAGTTTCATGTCTTCCTTGAGCGCTATTCCCCGCATCTGCTTTGGTTTAGCAATCAAGAATATTTAAGTTGTTGCTATCCTTCTTTGTGGGGACATTGTTGATTGTCATGTCATGTTCGGATGTACTTTGTGGACACCATCTTTGCTCAACACGCTGTAAGTCTTTGCTGTCGTCCAGCATTCTGTTTTTGTTTACTTTGTAGCCAGTTCAGTTTTAGTTTTGTTCCCTATAAGCTCCAATGCCTTTTCTTAGGGGCACTCACCTTTTGCTTATTTTGGTTTTAGCATTAGATACCTTTTCACCTGCACGCTGCCGCGCACTGTCATCTGCATATTGTGATCACGACAAACCATGTTCCGACATCTACAAAGCAATTATCTACCTGCTGCCACCTACTGATATTGAAGAGTATAACATTGTTATGCTGCCGAGCTCTAGACAGCACCGACACTCAACAACGGCATATTAAAAAAATATTTTTACCCCAAATAGGTGAAATTATATAATCTCCCACGGCACACCAGACTGTATCTCACGGCACACTAGTGTGCCGCGGCACAGTGGTTGAAAAAACACTGCACTATGACACTGAGAACACCACAGTCATCAGTCAACAATTCTTCCAAAAAATTATTTTGATGGTGGAAATACACGACTGGCAGCCATTTTAAGTCCTCAAAACATCCATTGAAACTTTGCACTAAAATCGTTTTTTAATAAACATCTTAGTATCAAATTTAACCACTTTCCACCTTAATATTAAATTACATAAACAAGTTAAACAGTTTACTTACAGACTTATATTTTCCAAGGCTTGTAAGAGCTAACACAACTTGTCTACTTCTCAATTGTCTCATGAACTGAACTGACGTCGCCAACCCGGAAGTGCCCAGACTAATGACGCGTGGTATTTTCATATCGCCACAAGGTGTCAGTAAGCGTCTACAATCAAATGGG